>NW_022589757.1:8747016-8826216 GCF_004348235.1 Phoca vitulina
ATTAAGGAGGGCACGTTCTGCATGGAGCACTGGGTGTTATACGCAAACAATGAATCATGGAACACTACATCAAAAACTAATGATGTAATGTATGGTGATTAGCATAACATAATTAAAAAAAAGAGTGAAAAAAAGATTTTATTTATTTATTTGAGAGAGAGAGACAGAGATAGTGACAGAGAGCATGAGCTGAGAGGAGAGGGAGAAGGGAGCCTGACATGGGGCTCGACCCCAGGCCCTGGGATCATGACCTCAGTCGAAGGCAGATGCTTAACCAACTGAGCCACCCAGGTGCCCCAAAAATCAAGAGCTATTTTAATGGGTAGTTGAACTTATTTGTTAAAGCCAATGATTTTTATTCATTTTTACTTGCTTATATATGCTTTTTTACAAAGTGACTAATTTTTCAGGAGGCAAAATGTGGTGTAGGCCTATGTGTCCTCCTTTGTACTGGGGTTCTATGTAAAACATCATTTGAAAAATCATGGCTCAAGAAAAAAATAAAAAGCACAGCTTGAGATGCTAGCTAATACAGATCTTCCTTGACTTATGATAGCGTTACATCCTGATAAACCCATCATAAATTTAAAAATCTCATAAGTCAAAAATGCATTTCATACACCTAACCTCCCAGACTTCATGGCTTAGCCTAGCCCATCTTATTACATACTCAGAACACTTACATTAGCCTACAGTTGAGCAAAATCATCTAACACAAAGCCTGTTTTATAATAAAGTGTTGAGTATCTCATATAATTGATTGAACAGTGTACTGAATGTGAAAAAACAGAATGGTTGTAGGGGTACAGAATAGTCGTGTGTGGGTTGTTTACCTGGTGGCTGATTGGCAGCCATAGATCACCGCCCCTGCCCAGCATCATGAGGGTATATTGTAGACATATCGCTAGCTCTGGAAAAGATCCAAATTCAAAAATTCAAAATACAGTTTCTACTGAATGCATATACATTCATTCCATCATGAAGTTGAAAAATTTTAAGTCAAACCATCATAAGTCAATGGCTGTCTATAATCCCTAGGCAAGGTTCCTAGACTGGAGCAGGTGAAAAGAGTAAATGGTAGCATCTGGGGTCATTTGGGTTATGTCAAGCTCTAAAAGAGCTTTTCCCCCCAAATGTAACTGAGATTGAAAAAACACATAGTGCGTACTGACAACTAACCAATGAACGGTAGTTCATTGGTTAAATGAACTGGATAAATGCTTATTTTTTTATTTTTTTAAAAGATTTATTTACTTATTTTAGTGAGAGAGAGAGAAAGAGGGTGGAGAGGGACAGAGGGAGAGGGAGAGAGAGTTTTAAGCAAACTCGGCACTATGTGCGGATCTGGACGCAGGGCTCGATCCCCCAACCCTGAGATCAGGACCTGAGCCAAAACCAAGAGTCAGATGCCCAACTGACTGCACCACCCAGGCTCCCCTAAACATATTTATGAGCAAAGAACTTTCTAAGTAAAAATTCACACTAAAATGCATTAATGGCTTCACTAAAATGCATAAAAACCCACGTCTAAGAAAGTAGTCTGGAGAATGAACGAGATAGCCCTAGGAAGAGTATGGGCTCTGGAATCAAGCAGGTCTCTCGGTGACAAGCTATGGGACCTTAAACCAATTACATTAGCATTCAGATGCTGAGTTTTCTCAACCACAAGACACAGAAAATAATCCCATTTCATGGGTCTGCTGTAAACATTTGCCATATTATACTTACAGTGCCTAACACAGAGTAGGTTTCAAAAAACAGTAGTCATTATTAGCCAAATCACTTCACTCTGAGCCTAGCTTCCTTATGTACACAAGGAAGGCAATGATTCCTAACTAGAGAATAGATGTGAAAAGGATTTCTAAGCTTTAAAATTCTCCAAAGAGTTAAGATTATCATCAATACCTGGGAAGTCAATATATAAAGACATGAAGCATTAACTAATACAGTTAAATTAAAATGCATGATTTCTATCTCAAAATATGGTAGACTGATAATATATATTTTTTAAAGATTTTATTTATTATTTGAGAGAGAGAGAGAGTGGAAGAGAGCATGAGCAGGTGGGGAGAGGGAGAAGCAGGCTCCCTGCTGAGCTGGGAGCCCAACGTGGGGCTCGATCCCAGGGCTCCGGGATCATGACCTGAGCTGAAGGCAGACGCTTAACTGACTGAGCCACCCAGGTGCTCCAGACTGATAATATATAAACCTTCCCATCCAAACCACATAAAATGCTGGATCTTATTTAGCAAGGCTCTCAAATCTATAGCTGACCTAGCATGTAAATAAAGAAATTCCCCAGACAGTGTTGAAAATAAGACTGTTCAGGGGTTAACTTTCATTTTTATGCCCATGGAGAAAGCACTTGAGAACAGGAGACAATCCCTTGCACTACAGAAGGTGGAGGGATGAAACCAAGACCCCTGCATAAATCCAGGAACACTGAAATTCTATCCTCTGTGAAGAACAAGAAAAAAATCTCCCTACCAACGAAGGAGGCATAAAACAATACTTACACATATTCCAGGGTTCTTTGGAAAAAAAGTCTCCTCTGTGAATTCATAACCCCAACCTGCCCTCACATGGATTTGGGATTCATATTGACACTGAGTCAGTGTAGAGTCTCAGAAACTCCAAAAGAAAAAAATGAACATAAAATGGCCCTAGGTTGGTAACAAACTCAAGCTTCTAGCAGACACCAAAATAAACCATATCTGGAGGGACAGTTATTCAACACAGACCTCACAGGAATCCCACAGATAAAGCTACGCTGAGCGTAAGCCCAAAAGTGAAAAATATAAAGAGCATGAGTAAATAAGCCAGCATGAGCAAGAGTCAGCAAAAATAAAAAGAGCTCAGTTAGATACCGAGGAATTGAGATAACACAATTGCTGGCTACAAAATTTATAAATTTCTAAAAATAAGTATTTTTCAAGTATTGATAAATTAAAGATAAAATTTTAACATGAAAAAATAAGATAACAATTAAAAAGCAAGCAATTTTGAAAAAAATTTAACTTCTAGAATGGAAAAAAGGTGTGATTGAGTTTAAAGCTAAGTTAAAGAGCAGATTAAATACATCTGCAGGAAGAATTAGGGAACCAAAGGAGATAGATCTGAAGAAAGAAAACAATTCCGTGCAGAGAAGGAGATTTAATATATGAATGAGAAGGGAAAGAACATAAAACTAGAATGTGAAGTTTCGGCATTTGCCCGATAGGAGAGAGGACAGAGAGGATAGGGGAAGGCAGTAGCTAACAGATAATGGTCAAGGCTTTTTCTAGAATTGGTGAAAAACATGAGTCCTCATATTCTGGATACACAAAGAATACCAAAGAGAAGAAATAAAAATTGTTGTGTATATTTTAACCAGGTTTTATGTATGTTTTTGTCATGAGAGTCCTACACAGCAATCATAATCCAGAAGCAGAAGTCAGTTGTTATTCAAAAATGGCACTTTAGGCGTTTGAGCAGGAAGCAAAATGGAAAAATCTGGGAGGAGAGTCTTTCTCAACATCCTTCAAAGCACCCAGACAGGCCGTTGTATATCCTTCCCACCCTGCATGCATGCGTTCGTGTGTTCATTCACTCACGTAGTCATTCCTTCATTCATTCGATCAGACATATAACCCCCTGAAGTCCTAATAAGTGCCAAGCATGGTGTGAGAACTGAGAGCCTAGCAGTGAACAGAGCAGACAAAATCCCTGGTCTCACAAAGCTTCTATTCTACTTTTTGAAACAGATAGCAAATAAATACCGAAGACAAATTCAGACAGAGAGAAGTGCTGTAAAGAAACAAGCCAGGATAAAACACAGAGCGACAGGGTTGAGGAGATAGTGGTGGGCTTCTTTAGTCAGAGTGCTGAGGGAAGCTTCCCCCAGGGAGCTAACGACTAGTCTGAAGCCTGAAAACGAGTCAGCAGCCAGCATCTCAGAAGAGGGACTTCGAGAGCAAAGGCCTTGCGGCTGGTTCTGTTTAAGGAAGCGAACGGAGGCCAGAGTGGCTGGAACATAGTCTCAGGGGCATGTGGAGAGATGTGAGGCCAGGGAGAGGCAGGGACAGTTCACCTGGGCCCTGAAGGCTGTGCCACTGAATCTATATCTTATTCTTCGTGCTTTTGGAAGCCATACATATGTTTTTAAGTAATGAATGGTGGGACTGGATTGAAATTTGTTGAAGATCCTTTGGTCACTATGGAAAGGCTAGATTCCAGATGGGACTAAAGAGAAAGTAGGACCCAGTTTCAGCCCTCATCACAGTGATCCATCAGAGATGGCGACAGTCGGTCAGGGGGTGGCAGCCGTGGAGATGGGAGAAGCAGAAAGACCCGGGACACAGCTCAGAGGTGGGGCCAGCCCAACTTGCTGATGGACTGGCTATTGGGAGAGAAGAACCAAGAGGCAGCAAGGATGATGCCTCCAGCTGGGGCTCATTCACCTTAGCGCCCCGTAGAGACAATGCCTGATGTGGAGGGAACACCGGGGAAGACCAGGTCAGGGCGGCAAAGTTAAGGTGCTTATGAAAAGTTTGGAATATGTATTAAACTACTGGGTAGATAGGTCTAGAAGGCAGCTGGATAAACTGCTCTGGAGATCAGTGGTGTAGTCAGGGAGTTAGAAACATGGTGATGGCATTTGAGCTAGAACTAGGTAAGATCACCAAGGGTGAAGAGGTGGAAGGGGAGAGAGGAGTGTCGAGAGAGGTTGGGTCAAACGTTCAGTCGCCAAGCGGCTCCTATTTAGAGATATAATGGAAGAGGCAGAGATCCTGAAAAAGTGATGAAAAGGAGTAGTCACTGTCTAGAGAAAAAAAAAAAAAATCAGTGAGTTAATTTACAGGAAGCAAAGGAAGAGAGTTTATCAAGAAGGGGGACGACTGTGTAGGGAGCTGTGACAAGGTAAAATAAAATAAGGACAGGTAGTGATCATGGCCCAGGAAAGGATGGAAGGTGCTGGGCAGTTTCAGTGCCGAGGGCAGAACAGAAGCCTTAGTGGAACTGGCTAAAGAGAGGCGAGGAGGTGAGGAGATGGACAGAGGAAGTAAAGTCCGTTTTTGTCGGTGTTTTCCCCCAAACGTATAAGAATTTAATGGAAGATAGCTCGGGTTCTGATGGCCAGGACCCAGTCAGAGGAGAGAAAGAGCAGTGGGAGGAGCCGGTGTGGGAGGAGTCAGAGCAGAGCGGGGCTGGCCCTGGACCTGCGCGGGGCCCTGCACCTGCTGGCAGAAGCATCCGCAGAGGACCCAGCGGCAGAGGACCGGGCTGCTGTGGTCGCTCCTGTCTGACTACTGTGTGGGTGGCAGTGGTTCCTGTGCCTCTGAGGCCAACCTTGACCGCTGAACCCTACGGGACCAGCTTCTCCTTTTCATTTCCCTGTCTGCCCCCCACCCCCGAGTCCAGCTATCCACTTAATCGGTGGGTGCCCTTTGTGATTGAATCCGATGAAAATTGCTGACAAAACTCCAAGCAAGAGAGCCGCGAACCAGGTACTGTTCAGGCGCTTGAGATCAAAACCCACAGACTTGCTGACAGATGGGCTACAGGGAGAGAGGGAATGGGAAGAATGGTGCCCGCATCAATGAAAAGGTCCTCGTCCTCGTGAGCTCACATTCTAGTGCCAGGAGAGATGCATCCCAAGTAATAAACGCAAGGAAATTATATTGCAAGGCCGAGGTGATAGATGCTGTGGGGCAAAAAGCAGAGTTGGGCAAGGAGGGCCAGGACTGCAGGGGAGTGGGGAAGGGGCAGGTTGCACCGTTAAGAATGGTGGTCAGGAGGGGCCTCCCCTCCAAGGCCCCGAGGGCGGTGTGCGTGGAGGGGTGGGCCACACGCGAGGCCAGCGGGGCGGAGCCACACAAGCAAAGGGAAGCGTGGGGGACAGGACACATGAAACCTCGCAGAGGAGATGGGGCAGACTGCCTGTGGGCCTGCAGGACATTTTAAGGAAACGAAAGCTCTGTGCAAAGTATGGCAGTGTTTTGAGCAGAGGAATGATAGGATCTGTTGCTTGAGTTGGGGCCCAGGGAGACAAGGGTGTGCAAGCGGGAGACAGAGTCAAGCACGTCATTGGGAGAATTTTGAAGTTCAGGGGTCATGTGACACCCAAGTTGCAAGTGTCCAGGCTCTCTGCCCTCCTGACAGGGCTCCTCAGAGCCACCAGGGCGACCTTTCTAAACGTAAGGCAAATTTGATCGAGTAACTTCCCTGTTTGGGAACCCTGGTGCTTCGCTGCTGCGGGTGAGTCCCGTTGTCCTTTAGCGAGAAGCACAGAGCACCTCCCAGGCTGGCCCCTGCGCGCTCCCTCGCACGCTGTCCTGCTGCCCGCCCGCCCCTAAGTCCCTGCTGCTCCTGGCCTGCAGCTCGGGTCTAACCGCTCCTGAGAAACCTCTGTGTCCCGCCCGCCTGCCCCCATCTCTTCCAGGCAGAAGGGGCCTCCTCCTCCTGTGCAGTCCCACTGCCCTCTGCATCGTCCTGCACACAGACATGTAACACGAACCAAGTGCAAGAGCCAGGCTCTGCAGTACAACCACCGTGGGCTTCAGAACTCAAATTCGTTAAAGGCCAAACACTGGCTTGCTGTGTATAACTTCATGTTGTTTAAGCCCAGTTTCTTACAAAGGTTGTAATGCCTACTTGATAGAACTGGTGTCTCGATGAAATGAGATAACACGAGCAAATCAGGAACCATAGGACCTAGCACACAGTAGGTCTTGAAAAAAGTGTTCCCCTCCAGACCTGCAGCCTCTGCGGGGCAGATAATGTGTCTGTTCTATTGATATTATAGATGTCCCATCGTTAGCAGGACCTGGGCACATAAATGCGCCTGCTAGACATCCACCTGAACGAGCAGACCCTGTCTTCCCAGAAAGGTTGGTGTGGCAGCCATCCCCATGCTACCGTGCACTGTGGCCACGAGTAAATCCCCGGGTGGCTCCTAGCAAGCCAGGTCCCCCCACTCAGCTGCGGCAGGGAGCCCCTACTGTTGGTCTCTAGAGAACATTCATCCGTCCTCTCCACGAGTATTTTTCTCTTTGCTCTTTAGAACTTCTGTCACTGCGTGCCACCCCTCAGTTCCTGCTCAGCTGCTCTCCCACTGCTTGGCCTTGTTTGTTCTGTCTTCCTCCACCATTCTTCACCACACACCATATGGCTCCTCCTCACCGACCCGGAGCTCGGGCTTCACAGCTGTCTACTGGCCTCCCCTGGGCAACCTGGGTCCTCTGGGTGGCTCACCGCCCCTCCAGCCAGCAGCCCCACTCTCAGCTCACCGTGAACCCAACATTACTCTGAGGAGACACATGGCACCGAGATCCCCCCAGTACATTCTCGTTGCCAGTTACCTACAGCTGGCCAAGCGTGTGCTGAGCAGGTGGTGCTCTTCCAAACACAATGTGAGCGTGTGCATTTAATCCTAGAATATTGACAGACTTGTAGCACAGATACAGAATGAAACATTTTTACCCATTTTTTCCAACCTCCTGAAGCATCAGATCATGCAGCTCCCAGTGCGGAGGATCCGGTGTGGACTCTGGAGTCACTGGGAGCCCCCAGTGCAGAGGATCTGACGTGGACTCTGGAGTCACTGGGACACATGTTTGTGTCCCAGCTCTGCATCTCCTCATGGCAACTTACATTCTTCTTAAGTGCTCGAAACCTTAGTGTCTTCTTTCGTGAGCTAAAAGGACCTATCACACAGAGTTATTAGTTGACAACATTTGTCTTTGTTATCTCTCAAGGCATAGCAAATCAGCCCAAAATTTAGTGGCTTAAGACAGCAACCGCCTGTTCATCAGCATTCATGGGCTTTGTGGGTCAGGAATTTGAGAGCAGGGGTGCTGACTTAGAGTCTCTCATGAGATCGCAGCCGATCGGTGGCCTGAGTTGGGCTTATTCCGAAGGCTTCTTCACGCACACGTCTAGCACTTGGGCTGGGCAGACACACAGCAGAAGCTGGAGCAGCTGGGGCTCCCTCGGCCTCTCCCTCCATCACCGAGGGGTCTTGGCACATGGCTCTCTGGTGTGGCTCCTGCGAGGTGACCGGATTTCTTAAGTTAGGGATCAGGGCTCCCAAGGCACGTGTCCTGAGAGAGAAACAGGGGCAGCTGTATCACCTTGACTAGCCTGGCCCCTCAAGTCACACAGCATCACATCCACTGCCTTCCGTTCCTTAGAAGCATGTCACTACTGCACGCCCATAGTGCAGGGGGGAATGAATTAGACTCCTCTTGCTTTTGAAGACATGTCAAGAATTCGTGGACACGAATCCAAGGCACTGCATCATGGACAATGCCTGGTCTTCCGTAAGCAGTGGCAACTTTTTTTTTTTTTTGGATCTGAGGACTTAAAAAATAAAACAGAAGGCTGTCTCTGTCCCACCTTTCTTGTCTTCACTCCCACAAACACATCCATCCTGTGAGGAGTAAAGTACCTGTCAGTTTAGGCAAGAGTTAAAGGGAAGAATGAAGAGAAGCAGAAATAAAAATTGTTGACGTTTATTCATCCCTTGCTCCATGCCAAGCCCCATGTGAAATGCTTTATGTGCATTATCTATTTGAACCCTCAGGATAACCCCACCACTTTCTATCATAAGCCTCTTTTATGGAGGAGAAGTCTAAAGTCCACACATGTTGGCTAAATTGTCCAGGGCTAGACAGCTGGTAAAGGCTTGCAGGAGTGGAGCCCAGTTGGACTGACCCCAGGGCCTGCATGTCCAACACTATGCCCTCTGCCTAGATAATTTCTGAGATCATCAGCCGAGAGGCTTTTACTTAAGTTTTTCCTCCCTTGGTTGCTGTAATTTGAGAGGTAAGGTATCTGAAGGAGCAGGGGGACTAGAACCTGAGAATTCAAGAGGTTCTTGAACCCAGAAGGAGAGAGGCCAGGTTGTTGCTGATGGAGAGAGGGCAGAGGACATAGAGGCCCCATGCACGCAGCCAGGTAGCAGGGGGCTGGCCTGGTGGGCCTGTGACCAGTCTCTAACGAGACTTCCTCCCATCACCGCCGTGTCAGCTTAGCTACCTCAGGTTCGTTCTGTTCAGCAATTCCTCTCAAACCACCTCTCAGTAAGAATAATTCAGGGGCTTTCCTACTTTTCCTCCAGGATGTGGAAACCACCTCATTTGAATTGACAGGTGTCCTGAAAATTTACTGGGTAGTTAAGCAGGAAGAGGTCACTGAACAGGATGGGAGGGAAATCCTGTTATCAGACTCAGTCCCCCTGGCCAGGCCACGGGGGAGGTGCTAAGGAGGTGGTGCTCAGTTCTGTCCTGGACCCGAGGCCCAGGCCCGAGAAGTTCTCACGCAGTCGAGATGAGCTGTGTTCTCGCTCCGCTCGGCTCGTGGGACTGGAGACATGCCTCCTCGATGGGCCCCCCAACAGCAGCTCCTCTCTGCCCACCTCCCAGCTCTGCGGCCGGGTTTCCAGGGCCCTGTCTCCACGGGCTCCTCTCCATTCGGGTTGCCTGAACTCCCTACGGTTCAGCTGCCCTCAAAGCACTTTCTGCTTCCTACGACGGTTTGGCCTTCAGAGTGTTCCCTGTGCAGGCTCTCCAGAGTCAGTCATTCGGAAAATAGCGATGAAACACATCCTATGTGTCAGACACGGTTCTAGGCACTGGGGATCTGGCAGGGAACAAGGCAGGGTGAGTCCCTGGCTCCCCGGAGCTGATATTCTAGAGGCTTTCACACTCACCACAAAGGAAGCTCTCTGAGTGGGAGGCATACAGAAGAACGTACCCCAAACCGTGTCAGTAAATTGTCCTCTGACATCGAGTTGACACTGCAGCCTGCCAGGGCTGACGACACACACCGCAGGTTAGACGCGGTCCCTCGTGTTGAGCAATGGTGCGGGGCAAGTCACTCGGGCTCTCAGCTGTGATGACTCGACCCTTTCAGGAGTCACCTCTGTGGCCTGGGAATTCACCTCCACCGACCTTATCTGAAGCAGGAATGTGGTCTGTGCTCGGTTTCTGTCACCACCGCCTGCCCGGGGTTTCCAGGCTGAGGAATAAAGGAAGAGAAAGCTGCTACATCCACCCAAGGGCCTTCCTCTTGCTTTGACCGCCTCCATGTTGGCAACAATAACAATAGGAATAAACCCGTGAGCCTTGGCAAGTTCTGCCCACACAGCTTCTTCTGGGAGTAGATGTTCTATCCATTGGCATCACGTGGAGCACATTGTCAGTGGTCAGTGCAGTATTACTCTACGTTGAAAATTTTCAGGCTGGGGGAAGTTAAATAGTGTAACTGGTAAGTAGGTAAAATGTGAGCTTTACATGGAGAAAAAGATATTGGAGGGAGTAGAATGAAAATTTTACATGGATTTCAAAGTTAAAGACAGAGGAAATCAAACACATTTCAGCTATTTGGCTGGCAGCTTTAGGCTCTGCCCCGTGGTCTGACAGGAGACTTACTTTCCCTCTCCTTGGCCCTCCTTTGGGGGCTCTTGTAGAAGTTCTGATGGGAGATATGCCCTCTGAGGGTGCCTTTGACGCAGGAAGGGATATGACAGTGCCAAAGAGGCGGCTTCATTCAGCCAAGAGCCGGCCTTTAGAACAGCAAACCCAGCCAGAAGGGGCCCTGGGCAACAGGGACAAAGTATTCGCTCTCGCAGTAAGTGTTTCCAAAGCAGAGAAGTTCCAAGGTTACTTAAATGAGCAGCTTAAAAATGTCATCAAGGACCACGTTCTTTCCATGCTGTCTCTCTACCATCCTCAGCTTGTAGGCCTGTGTTTTCATGCAATCCAGATGGCTGCTAATGTTGCAAGCATTTTATACTCGCACCAGGACACAGGGAGGCCAAAAACCACTCCTACCTTGCATCCGTTTTAAAGAAGAGAAAGGGGCGCCTGGGTGGCTCAGTCATTAAGCGTCTGCCTTCAACTCGGGTCATGATTCCAGGGTCCTGGGATCAAGCCCTGCATCGGGCTCCCAGCTCAGCGGGAAGCCTGCTTCTCCCTCTCCCACTCCCCCTGCTTGTGTTCCCTCTCTTGCTGTGTCTCTCTCTGTCACATAAATAAATAAAATCTTTAAAAAAAAAAAAAAAGAAGGAAGAGAAAAACTTTCCCAGTCGGTTCCCCTACTCTAGCAGACGTCCCCTCACATCACACTGGACAGAACTGCAGCACAGAATTACAGACAAAAGGAATGGAACCACTGTGAATAGATTCTCCCACCTCCTGGGGCTAGGTAGGGATCTGTCTCCCCCTGAGAGTGTGGGGACCCATCCCCGGATCTCGTCTGTTCTGTCAGCAAGGCAGTGTGGCTAATGGGTGTCAGCAGGGAGGCAACCCACGGAGGGAGGAACTCAGCACTTCAATCTTCCCTCATCCACCAGCATAGAGGGCCCTGTGGGAAAAGTGAGATGATTAATTGGGGAAAAATAAATGTCAAGTGGCTTTCTGTTTCCAAGATGAAAGAGTTTCATGACATTCTGTTTTTAATCATGTAATTTATGCAACACCTCATCAGGCAACTCTGTCAGAAAGACAGCTTTCCAAACTTGAAAAGTTTTGTCAACTTGGCAGAAAAGAACGAAGCCTGACCTTTCCACTGAGCAGGTTATGGATGTGTCTACCTCCTGAGTGCCTATGTCACACACGTGTCCCTCAGAGGGGCTTGGAAGCGCAGGCAGAAGCAAGGCGCGTGAAAGCTGGATCTTATTGCTCATCCAACTCTCCTAGATCTTATACCTCTCGTTGCACAGAGAAGCGAACATAAGAGCAGACAGAGAAGGGGCTTGACTGAGGTCAGACCATGAGTGGCTGAGGCAAGATGGCAGCGCCCCTGGATGCACAAAGCCTCTTAGCTCCAGCTCAGGCCCACCTGACCAAAGAGCTGTCTCACAATTCAGTAAATACCTACAAATAACCAGAGTCCCGTGGATGCCACAGACCACAAGAATAGAAGGACAAGAGGGGGTGATGGGAAGGATGGAATGGGAGTGACTTTCTTGAAGCACCAACATTCCTCAAAACATACAGAAAGTGAACATACTTCACCTTGGACTTGAATAAAACGGGAGCTAGTTCTTCTGTAGCTTATGTGGGTAAGTTGCAGGACGCTAGAGGAAGAAGTGAAAAGAGCATTTAGCAATTCAATTAAAAATAGATACGATGCTAGACTGTAACAGATGAATGTGGGTTTCAACTATAGAAAGAGAAAAAAGGCCTTTGTTCCTGGTTCCCATTCTCCACTGAGACAGATAGAGCTGCCTGAATAACTCACAGGCTCCAAGAACTTCCTTTTGGAGGTTCTCCCCTTCATCATATCAAACATGTTAAGATGCTCCCTGATCACATGTTAAAAATAGTTGATACATTGGGGTGCCTGGGTGGCTCAATCAGTTAAGTGACCAACTCAGTTTCTGCTCAGGTCATGATCTCAGGGTCCTGGGATCGAGCCCCGTGTCAGGTTCTGTGCCCAACGGGGAGTCTGCTTCAGGATATTCTCTCTTCCTTTCCCTCTGCCCCTCCCCCACCTCCCCTTGCTCTCTCTCTCTCTCAAATAAATAAATCTTTAAAAAAATAAAAAAATAATTGATACACAACTTGGTAACAGTTTGTGTTGCAGTTGACTAACTGAAAGAAACTTTTTTTTACCATTTACTTAAATACTAATGTTCCTTTTTTGATATTATAATTTTGAGTTTATATGCTTCCCATGTCTCATGTATCTCAAATATTTTAATGGACCCTTAGAAAGTTCTAAGCCCTAGGCCCTATGCTATAGCATCAAGTGGTTAAAATGAGAAACCATGGATCTTTAGATGCTGTAATTCTACACAGAGGGAGCCATGACAATTGAGCTGAGGAAGGTAAGCATCACACTAGTCACCTACCTTTGCACTCTGTCTAATAGGACCAATTCACATCTGTGTAGTACTTTGTCCCTTACCCAGATTTTTCATGTATTTTATCTCATTTGATTCTCTTCAACAGCCTAGTATATAGACACTAAATGTGGTTTATTGATAAGGAAACTTTAATTCAAAGAGGTTAGCTTGTTTAATATCACACAACTAGTAAGGAAGAAACCCAGATTCTAGGGAATGGTCTTAAAAAACCCAATACCTGTGCACCTTGGATCACAACTTCAACTCCTTGTTGACAACCAAATCCAGAGTTTTCTATTTCATGACTGAGAGGGGAAACAACTAGTTGACCCCACTTCTCTTAGAAGCAAGGGGCCCTAGCTGCTGTTGGTGGAATGCCCTTTTGTCCAATAAAATGGAGCCCATCAGAAAGATCTCGACTGTTCCATTAACACATATTTCTCTTCAGTCTGATTTTCACTAGAATGAGCACTGGAATGGTTGGCATGATAGGTAATAGGAGTCTGGAAGTAAGATCTGAGCCCTTTGACTGTGACAGCACTGGAGTGGGAAGTCTAAGGGATAGGTGTCACACTGGTTGGGATAGACACAGGTCTGCTATGCGATTAAGGAAGATCCCTAATGTAAACCAAAAAAGCACCCTCTTCTGGATGCTGTTTTCAACATGCCGCAACATAAATGGTTGGAAACACAACACTTTGACCTGAGAGCTGAACCCCAGGAAGAACGAAGCAGTCTGACAGTGATGACTAAGAGAGCATTTGAGGCAATCAACCTGTCTTGGGTAATGGCTATGCTAACTCCTAAGAATTGAAGGCCTGTGTCTGTGACAATGCCCTGGCACATAACAACCCCAAGCACATGCCCTTGGAATGAAGCACTGAATCACAGGTGAGTAAAGCAGGGCCTTCTCCCCAACCATCAATCCTACTTCCAGATTCCAACATTACCCACTGATACTGAGAAAGAATTTGTGAGACAGCTATATCCTGGAACACACCACTGGATTTTTTTTTTTTAAACTAACTATAAGGCCAAAGCCTCACGGGTCTCTAACAGGATGGTTGGGATATTTCTGATGGGCTCTATTTTATTGGACAAAATGGTACTCCACCAGGAGACGCTAGGGCCCCTTGCTTCCAGCAGAAGTGGGATCAACCTGTTGGAGTGAGGCTGGAGTTCATTAGGTCCAACTTGCTCATTTGCATAGAATAAGATCGAATGTTATCAAATCAGATTCAGGCCCTGAATCTGAACACTAATGTGCCAGCTCACAACCCCAGAGACATGTGAGCCTGAGCACCCAAGTTTCCTCTCCATGAGCTTTGTGCAACCTTGTCTTTCTTCCTCTTCCATGGTTGGTATCGAAAAGGGGCAGTGTGACATTGGGGAAAGGCTCCACCCCTATAAGAAAACTGAAAGTTTGGGAAATGACCATGGCAGCCAGGGTTCCCAATATTTGCACAAGTGTAATGCCGATGGTAAGAGCATAGGGTGGGCAAGGCCATCCCGTTCAGCTGCTCTATTCCAAGGGGTCTAGAATAATCCTGTGGGGAAGGATAACAGCATGTGAGGGGAATCTCCGTGTTCTTGCTCACCTGTTTCTTGGTCAAGCCTCACTAATGATTCACAAACTATTCCTCCATGTCCTCACCTTTTGGTCAGTTTGAACTCTGTGTGATATGAAAGCCAATAGGGGGGCGCCTGGGTGGCTCAGTCGTTAAGTGTCTGCCTTCGGCTCAGGTCATGGTCCCCGGGTCCTGGGATCGAGCCCCGCATCAGGCTCCCTGCTCTGCGGGAAGCCTGTTTCTCCCTCTCCCACTCCCCCTGCTTGTGTTCCCTCTCTCGCTGTGTCTCTGTCAAATAAATAAGATCTTTAAAAAAAAAAAAAAGAAAGAAAGCCAATAGGGAGGTTATACACACTGTGCCTGATGGTTCGAATGTGCTCTTTCTGCCATCCCCGCTATCCTATTGTTTTAGTCCTTGAGGACAGGGACCACTTAATATGCTCTTACAGCCCCCACAGCATCTTTCACAACGTTGGGCATGGAGTAAATGCTCAATATATATGTATTTATTTGGATCCTGTGTCAGGCTGGCTGAAAACTAGAGGCAGTTCAGTGGAAGATGAATCATATCTGAAGATTTCACAATTACTCCAATCAGAACTTCCTTTTAAAACATTCTTTCTCCAAGTTCTCCTTTGAAGGCCATTTGATTATATTAATAGTGCTAATCCTGAAATTGTAACTCCCACACTTGACACGGCATAATTTATAGCAGGCGCCGTTCTTTCAAAAGCTCAGAGGTTTCAGAGGAGACCAAGTACTCCTCCCTTCTTGCTTTCCACTCACACATGCTTCCCTTCACTCTGGAAGTGATGGTACGTAGTTTCTGAGACGAGGAGGAGGAGTTGTCATTACATGTTGTCTTCCTGTGACTTCTCACTGCACTTGGAATAAAATCTAAAATCCTTCCCACGCTCCTGCCCACTTCTCCAATCTCACTTCCTGATTCTCTCCTTCCCCTCCATATTCCACCACAGGGCTTATCTTAATTAATTTCTTAAACACACAGGTCTCTTCTTAGAAATCTTCCTTGCCTGGAAAGTTTTTCCAGGACTGATTCTTGCAACCCCCAGGTTTTGCTTTCAATGCGATATTTCCTTGACCATGGAAACGTAGTAGATTTGCCCCTCACCCTTTGTCTCTTTTGCATTTATGTCTTATTCTTGGAGCACTTCTTTGGATTTGTAAATGAATATTTTCTTGCCTTCTTGGTCTCCCTCAGTTGCCTGGAAACCCCTGAGAACACAGGCCACATTAATTTTGTTTCTGACCTTACCTCTAATGTTGGGCACAGGGCTTGACTAGGGCTTTCATAAACATGTGTTGAACGAATGAATGAATAAATGCTTTAAGAGAAGTTTGTCCCTTGCTCTCTGGCTCTCCTTCCTATTTTTCCCATCTCAGATCCCTCCTGGAGGCTAAGAGCTTTTTTTTCTAATCAGAGGACTCTAAAACTTCTAGGGTACAGATAGGCTGGTGGGGGGACAGAGTTCATTGGTTCCTATCAGGTATGAAATGCACCACAAATGAAGAAAAATGTACAGAATCAGATCGGGAGGTATGAAATGTATGAATAAGGTATGAAATGTACTGCAAATGAAATGTATCGCAAATGAAGGAAAATGTACAGAATCAGGTAGGGAGTTATGGTGAATTCAAGAGCCCCGCTCCTGGGGCAGAAATATGTCCTTACAATGTAAAGAAAGTACTCATTTTAGAACTGCCCATGTTTTAGAATGTGACAGATTGTAACCCCTATCAAATGTAGGTCATATGCTTCTGAAAGGGAAAACCGTTTCCTTCTTCTCTACTCACTTCTGTATTCCAAATGTATGGGACTTTTTCACCACAACAAGCAATTCTCCAATAGCAGCCGGGTGTCCTACAATTTAACTCAATTCTGACACTATTTACTAGAGATGGCATCAGATCCCACAGGCAAAGGGCTCAGTCCCACAAGACTGCTCCCACTTCAGATGCCAGTCACAGGTCCCAGGTCGTCACATGTACTCTGATTGGCCAGCTATAAATCGGAGGTTCCTATGACCTTCAACCCTAGGCTTGATAATTTGCTAGAATGGCTGGCAGAGCTAAAACAACAACAACAACAAAACGCAGTTTACTATGGTTTATTACAAAGGGTACTGAAAGATACAAATGACCAACCATATGAAGAGATACATAGGGTAAGGTCCAGGGGGGCCTTCCCACAGGAGCTTCTGTCCTCATGGAGTATGGGCTATGCCACCCTCCTGGCATATGGATGCATTCTTCTTCACCAACCTGGAAACTCTCTGAATCCTATACTTAGGGATTTTTATGGAGGCTTCATTACATAGGCAAGATTGATTAAATCATTGGCCATCAGGGGTTGATTCAACCACCAACCACTTTCCTGTCTGCACAGGAGGAGAGGGAGCTGAAAGTTTCAACCCTCTAATCACGTGGTTGGTTCTCCTGAAAACCAGCCCCCACTGTGTGGTTATCTAGGTGCTTTCTAAAACTCACCTCATTAATAAACGCAGCTTGGTTGAAAGGGATTGTTGTGAACAACAAAAGTCTCTTTCCACCTTAATCACTCCTACCACTTAGGAAATTCCAAGGGTTTTAAGAGCTCTGTGCCAGAAAAGGGGACAAAGAACAAATATATATTTCTTATTTTAAATCACAAAATCACGGCAACTCCAAGACTGATACAGGGTTGTGTCATTTTTAAAAGATGACCTAGGATCTAGCAGAAGGCATCTGAGTGCCTCGGGAAAGGATGATGCAGACCAGAAACTGCCTTCTCCACATTCCTCAGTCTACCTGCAGGTCCCTGGGAGGCTGAGCCCAGAGTCAGATGCCAGGCAGCCCTCCTGGTGTTCATTGGCTGTTGTTATGGCCTTAATTAGATTACATAATTAGGGAGATTTACCCATGCTTCCATTGCAATTTTCCGTGGGATTCGAATTCCAGGTGTCCCGGAACCAAATGTCCTCAATAGACCTCAGCTCCACTCAGTGCGTGTGGACAGAAGAAAGCTGGCTGATCACCGAAGTTCTCTTCCCCCCGAGTGCTCTGTATTTAATAGTGTCAGGCACGACTCTGTGCTGCCACATCACTGGGGCTCTGTGGTTCACGGCCATCCTGATGGAATGTGCAGGCAACTTAATCTACTTGTTGTCCCGTAGTTGGCTAGCAGTCCATTTGCTGCTGTACCTACCTCCTCTGCCTAAAGAGCCTAGTTTTTCCATACATAGATTTATTACAGGTAAGATTGATAAATAGTTAGATTCTTCATTAATCTCTTACCTCTCACACTAACTCTGTGATCTTGGGAAAGTTAGCCTCTGGACAGCTCCTTCTCCTCATAAGTAGAATGAGGCTACTAGTATCTACCCCATAGAGGTCACTAATAAGTGAGCTATTATATGAAGAGCACACAGAAATGTTTAATCATAATTGGTGCTCAATAGATGTTACTTGATATGACGAATATTGCTGTATCGTTATTTTCAAGTTAGCTCCTGGAACCGCAGGAATGGAACGCATTCATTCCTGTGTCCCAGGGCCCCGATTCAGTACTTGACACAATGAAGTGCTCAACAAACATGTGATGAATTGAACTCCCCTAGCACATATTGTCTGCACTATTCCAATGCTGCTGTCACCTAGTCGCTGGCTTTGACTGTCAGTGTACAAATCATCTAGCCCCAACTAAGCTGTTGTTTCCTACAAGTGTAGGACATCTCATTTGCCTTTGGATGCCCCACACACTATCTGGCTCACATTAGGTGCTTGAAAACTCTTCACAGACTTAAACTACTACATTTCTTAATCCTGATACCAAGGGAATCAGATGGGATATGTGTAGGAGCACCCGGCAGGCAGGCAGTGATGCCATAATTTAGAAGTGGGAGGAGATATCAAACCATCAGGGCTTAAGCCTGGGACTGACAGGCAGGACGGGACTCAAGGTGCTTACCTAAAGGCTGGACTGTGTACTAGACTGTATGTTCCTTGTGGGCAAAGGCCATGTTTCCTTCTCTCTCCAGCATCTCACACAGTGCCTGACGTGTGCTCAGTGAATGTCAATTAAATGGTGAATTTATTCACATCTGATACTCCAACATAGGAGGCTCCCATTGCTCCCTAGTGTTTAATATATGTTTATTAGCATGTCCCTGCACCTATATACAGAGCTCCTGCCCCATTCTATCCCCACTACCACATACTATCCATCTTTGGCTAGATCCTTACCTCAGTTTTGACTTGGCAAGATGAGAGTCACACTTTTAAATCGTGGTTGTGCAAAAAGAGCCACAAACAGTTAACACTTCGCTGGAATCTCTTCTTGGTGTGCAGAAGAAAGGTATCACCAAAGATTTGGCCACCTGTTAGATGTGAGAAAACCCTTCCTTGCCTCTCCTTGAACATATACTCTTTTTGAAGCAAGTCAGTCTCAGGAAATAGCTTTCCCTCCAGTCCCAGGTCTTTGAAGAGTATTAACAGAGAAGATTCCTTCAGAGACAGACCTGTCAGAACTACCAGTCAAACAAGACTCCTTCCTTTCCCATCATATGCTAGAGAAGAAGAAGCTTTTGTTTTGACTTACCCAACCAACATCAACTTCACCTTTCCAAACAAAGGCTATGTAAGATGCTCTGGACAGCAAAGGAGAGAAGATCTAACTACCAGGGGCCTAAACAATAAGGATGTTTATTACTTTGCATCATGTAAAGTTTGGAGTAGGACAGTTTCAGAGTGGGTTAATTCATTCACATAGAAACATCATGGATCTAGCTTAGTTATTCTGCAGCTTTCTCCCACAGTCCCAAGATCTGCTGTAGGTCAGGCCTCATGTGCTGTAAATAATTTTCAGAAAGAGAAAAAGAATATCCCCATCTTGTGTCCATCCATCAGATGTCCCCTATGTCTCATTGGCCAGAATTTGTACACTCTACCCATGCTTCAACAATCCCTAGGCAAGGCAAGGCCACCACAATTGACCTAGACCCATGAAGATTCACCTTCTGAGGCTGGGTAGAATCCAAGTTCCTATAAAGGACACAACCCCTCAGAGAAGGGCAACCAAAATTAGGATTCTGATAGCAAGGTAGAAAGAGGGAAATAGCTCCCTGATAGGCAGCCAACAATGTCTGCAACAGAAAAGATTGCCCCATTGCTGACCTCTATGGAGAGAATGAATAAAATTATATTAGTTTTATTCTTGGGGAAACCAAACTATTTTAAGACAAGGATCTTGCTTACTCGGAGCTACAATCTGATTAAAGAGAAAAGACCTTTCAAAAGCATTAACTCAGAACCATCTTTATCCATGTGGCCTGAAGCAATAGCAAGGCTCCACCAAAATCTTCTAGTATGCAAAATATTAAAGTAGGCTCACCAGTGCAAGAAAAAAAAATCTTCTTGTAGTGCTGAGTCACCTGATTTAATGGTACGTACACACATCCTGATTCCAAATAAATGTCAAGACTGAAATGGTGATATGTGGCCCCAATACTGTTCTCTGTTACAAAACTGACCAAGGCCTCTCTCTGGAGAATATAATAGTCTTTTCATGAGCAAGAAATACAATTTGCAACTTCACTGGAGACCCTGCTGGGGGCTTTATAAAGGTTCTTTTGGAAAAATGTTGAAATCTTTTAATCCTTATTAAAAAAAAATAGTGCTTTTTCAGAAAGAAATAGGTTAAGTGATTATGTGATCCTGAAGACATGCCTAGGTTTTCTTCCCTAAGATTTGTATTAAGCATAAAATTTGATGGTCGAGTTGCTGTTTCCTGGATCACTCATTATTCATTCACTTAATTTCAAGTTGGCCAGTCCCTCTCCTGTTCACCGTCCCTGGAATCTGGCACGACCCTGGTGTTGACAGCCTGGGTTTCCATCTTGGTATTCTCAGAGGAGCTAAAATCAAGCAAAGGGCACGGCCTTCGGGAGCCTTCTCTGGGTTCTCTACCTCCTGCCTCCCTGGGAAGTCCTCCCCATTGCGTCCTCCCCCAGCTGCTAGACCGTCCACCCATGACAAATACCAACCAACGCTCAGATTCCTCAGCAGTGAACAACCTGTACTATCCATTTATGAAAGCTCTTCCTTCTCTGACTCTGCTTCTCTCCACAGAGGGCTCGGTGTGTTTTAGGCTTAGGCCACAGAAGCAAATTTCCTCTGGAAGAGTTTGAAAAAGAACTGAGCCATGGAGATGCAAAATTTAAGTGACACAGAAAACTCCCCTGAGAAAGCGGGGTGGCTGGTTAACCAAAGGGTAATCATCGCTGCTGTGCCTTGTCTGAGAGAATGAGTTGGCTAGAAGCAGAGTGACGAGGCAAGTAAAATTTCAGGAGGACTGAGTTTCAAACGTTCCTGCCAGACAGGATTATATGTCCCCAAGCAAGTGTCCTTCTCCTGTGGTCCATGGTATCAGCTGTGTGTGGCGTTTTTTTTTTTCCGGGAAGAGACGTGGAAATACCAACCCACAGTTAGGAATTGAGATTAAGATGAGAGAGGAGAGAAAGTATCCTATGGCGTCTAAAAACTAAGCAGACTGCCGAGGTCAAAATTCTTGCTCCACCACTTACTAACTACGGGGCTTGAATTCATTAATATATCTAAGCCACCATCCACTTATCTCCAGAATGGGAATAATAGTAGCTACCTCACCAAACTGGTCGGGCGGAATTAGAACAAGACAAGGTAGTAAAACTAGCAGAATATCAGATATGTAAGGGCGGGAAAAACAACTGCGACGGCAGCAATAGTGAGGGTAGCTATTAAGAAAATGGAGAGCCCAACAGAAGAGTAAGCTCTCAAAGCATTGTGAAAGCTGTAACACAAGGCTTAGCCCTGCATTTCTTTTTTTTTTTTTTAAGATTTTTATTTATTTATTTTGAGAGAGACAGTGAGTGAGGGAGAGAGAGCATCAGCAGAGGCGAGGGGTAGAGGGAGAAACAGGCTCCCCACTGAGCCAGGAGCCCCATGCAGGGCTCGATCCCAGGACCTCGGGATCATGACCTGAGCCAAAGGCAGACGCTTCACCAACTAAGCCACCCAGGTGCCCTAGCCCTGCATTTCTATGTGGTAGAGATGTCGGTAAGGAAGCTCGGGGCCAGGTCAGAGGTCTCTCCAGGGTGGAAGCATGTTGGGTGGAGCCAGCCCGAGACAAGACCTAGAGATGAGGGTGGGGTAGTAGACAAACAAACCCATAGTCCTGGAGTTCCCCTCTCTTGGTTAGCTGAGCTAGGTTCATTAATAAAAGTGAGCTAATGCTTCTCCCCCTAGAAGCAGTCAAATTACTTCATCTCAGAAGCGATCTTCCCCAGGAACTATTACACTTGGACTTAAACAACAAAACCACCTCAGACACACCCAGGGCAGCAGCCCAAGGCACACAGCTCTGCTGCAGTGGGAGAGCCTCCCCCTGTGAGAAGTAGGTTAAAAAGTAGGAGCCCCTCTGAGTTAGGTCAACAACCCAGAGTCACAGAGCTCTTCCAGCTAAGAGAGACTTTCCAGAAAGATGCTTGCTGGCCAGCCCAGCATCAGTGGTGTGGTTGGTGCTTTTCAGACTGAAAAGATGGACTTAATGAGGAGGTTCTACTCTAATCTTAGGGGAAGAGTGCTAGAGAAGTCAGGGGTATTTTTCCTTCACTAACAAAATATTCACACAGGCCTTAGTGTTGATAAAAGTTAGCTATCAGTCAAGGGATGCTTATGCTAGAAAGATTATAGTGAAGTCATTTACTATTAGGGAGAAATATTTTTTAAAAAAATTTGTTAAGACTTATTTATTTTAGAGAATACGAGCAAGGGTAGGAGCAGAGGGAGAGAATCCCCAAGCTGACTCCCCACTGAGGTACAGCCCAACTCTGGGCTCGACCCCACGCCCCTACGCCCCTGAGACCATGAGCCGAGCTGAAACCAAGAGCCAGACGCCCAACCAATTGAGCCACCCAGGCACCCTGAGAAATATTCAAATTTGAACCTCATTGTAAATTTTGTATAAAAACATTTTCTAGGGGGATTAAGGATTTTATGTTTATAAAAAGAAAGAAAAATGAGAAGCAACAGCAGAAGCATAAACAAGCTAGAAGAAAAGGTAAGTTGCTTTTAACTTATCAGGGTAGAGTGGCAATATTAAAATATGGCCACAGATAATATGATACCTCTCCCACAAAGCCCACTTGAAACTACTTTGCTAGAGCAGTTGACATCCAAGACTATGTCAAAAGAGGCTTTATTGCTTCTACTTTGTTTGCTGGAACACTCACTTTTAGAGTCCCTGAGCTGCATGTACCCCACAGATGCATGTAGGGCAGGCCACAAGGAAGCATTCAGGGGACAGTCCCTGCTCAGCCCAGCCTTCCAGCCATCCCACAAGGCTCCCGAAATGTGAGTGATGCCATCTTGAATTCTCTTAATCAGCCAGCAGATGAACACTGAATGACTTCTGTCAACATCAGGTGGAACAGAAAAATCACCAGCTGAGCCGGCCCAATTCCTAACCTACAAAAATTATGAAATGGAAGGCTTTAATTTAAGCCATTAAATTTTGGTCTCCTTAGTTATGCAGCAATAGATAAATAGAACCAGTAGAGAAGAACTTTCTAAGCACAAAGCCTTGGTAGGGATCAAAATAAAAGAATAACAGACTTGAAATTGTAAAACTGCTTTATGGCAATTATCATCATATACAAATTAAAAGGCAATGATGCACTAGAAAAATATCCTTGTAATACATGTAACATGTAACAGACAAGCCATTTAGAAGAAAAGTAAAATAGAAAAAGAAAAATGGCAAATAACAAAAAGCAGTTATCAGAAAAAAATTTTAAAAGGCAAAAAAGAGATGTTTAAAACTTATTAGGAATAAAATGAATGCAAATTAGATAGCAATAAGAGACCTTTTTGCCTTTAAATTTGCAAAGATTTTTGAAATGCTAATACTCACTGCCTATAAGACTTTAGCGAGGCAAGAATTTTCTAATCCTGGAGGTGGAAATAGAAATTGGTAGTCTTTCGGGAGAACAAGTTGATGATGCAAAAGTCTCAAATACCCTTTGCTCAGGTTTTGCCACTTCTAGGAATTAATAGGACATGTGGCCAAGCTTTCTCATCAAAGTACTGTTTCTAATAGTGAGAAATCATAAACAATAAAACATTCAACAATGGGAGAAATGTTGCAAATTTTAAATAACTGAACACAATAGAGTTATCAAAAGCTTGGCTTCCAAATTATTCAATGACAAGGGAAAGGAGGGAAATAGCTATAAATATACAAAAAGAATAACCACAGTTTTATTGATATAGATGGATAGACAGATCAAAAGACTGGATGGAAACACACCAAAATATTAAGAGTTGTTTCTGAATAAAGGGTTGGGGGAGGGGATTAAGTCCTTCTTTCTCCTTGTCTGAGTTTTCTGTTTTTTCAACATGAAACTGTATTAATTTTATAATCCAAAAAACATTCTTTTAAGTTAGTAACTAAAGAAAAAATTCCAAAGCGGTACCTCTAGCAAACTTGAATACAGGGACTTTCAAGCTGGGAGGTCCTCTCTGAAGCCAGGGGCTCTCCCTTCAGAGACCTGCCACGGTTTGTGTTTTAGAGCTGCCTGATTTCTCTGCCTTTCCTGCCTCCATGAACCCCAAGCTCCAAAGTTCTCTTTCTCTCATCCCTCCCTTTGCGCACCACATCTCACCACCATGGGTATCCATACACACACACGTTAACATTTCTAGTCCTTCAGTTTCTTTCCTTTAAGGTAGAAATCAACAAACGGACAGCCCTGGGCCAAATACATTGTTTTTCTTTAACATCCCTTCCCAAAATGTGTTACTTTTATTTTTAACTAGGTACCAACATTAAAAAAATAGGACAGGGGCGCCTGGGTGGCTCAGTCATTAAGCGTCTGCCTTTGGCTCAGGTCATGATCCCAGGGTCCTGGGATCGAGCGCCGCATCGGGCTCCCTCCTCGGCGGGAAGCCTGCTTCTCCCTCTCCCACCCCCCTGCTTGTGTTCCCTCTCTCGCTGTGTCTCTCTCTGTCAAATAAATACATAAAATCTTTAAAAAAAAATTAGGAGAGATTTTCACTTCCAGAAAGCTGGAGTAGACTTACTTTGTTCTATTCCTCCCACTATGTACAATTAAAACCTTGAACATTGTATGTAAAACAAAAAGAAGGCTCTAAAAAGTAAAGAGGCCAGATTAAACAGGAGTCTCAGGACCTGAGAAACAATAGTGAGTTCCATGAATTTTCTTTTTGGCTCATGTATCTCAGGCTTGGAATTAAAGAAGCCTGTAATCTAGAAATGCTGGTGTTCATAACAGGTGCAGATAACAAAAGCCCCAAGAAAAGCCTGCTTTGTGAAGCCTGAATGATAGAAAAAGGGCAGCCAAACAAGACAGAAAATATTTATTTATTTTTTTTTTTTAAGATTTTATTTATTTATTTGACAGAGAGAGTCACAACGAGAGAGGGAACACAAGCAGGGGGAGTGGCAGAGGGAGAAGCAGGCTCCCCGCGGAGCAGGGAGCCCGACGCGGGGCTCGATCCCAGGACCCTGGGATCATGACCTGAGCCGAAGGCAGACGCTTAACGACTGAGCCACCCAGGTGCCCCAAGACACAAAATATTTAGACAATAATGGCTCTACTCCAGCCAGACACTCAGAAAAAGATCTGTGGCCTCACCCCCCTTGATTTCCACTGTTGTGAGGCTACAATGAGGTGTCCCAACCACCCCACTGGGGTGGTGTCAGAGATGGTCAAGTAGAGAGCCCAGATTTTCATCCACTATGACTGGTAGGCAGCCCTAACCTCCCCTCTTACGGGGAGCCTATCAAGCAGTAATGAGGCATAACTACCATTCCTCAAAGGGGTGCCTCCCTCTCTCCACCACTTGAGTGTCATCCCCCCTCCCCCACCCAGAGCAACAAGGAGCTTTCCTATCCCCACCACTTGAGTGTCAAAGGAGGCTAAGTGGTGAACCTGGACGAACCTGGCCTTCTACCTTTGCCTGAAAACAATAAGGTGGGAGCCCCACTTCCCCTGCCAGAATGGTATCAGCAGAGGTGAGATAAAAGAGTAGGTGTAAATAAAATCCAGAGCCTCCTAACACAATACAAAAAATGTTCTCGTTCCAATCAAAGGTCACTCATCATCCCCCAAACCAGGAGGATCTCAAAGGGAATGAAAAAAGACCTTCAACAGATGCCAACACAGAGCTGGCAGAGATGTAAGACTTACTCGACAAAGATTTTAAAGCTGCCCATGAAAAAATGTTTCAACAAGCAACTGTGAACATGCTTGAAACAAATTAAAAAAATAGCCTCAGCAAAGAAACAGAAGATATAAAAAAGAACCAAATGGGCATTTTAGAACTGAAAACTACCGCCCTCAAAATTAAAAGCTGTGTATGGGCTTGCATTTATTTCTTACTACCACTGTGGCAAATTATCACAAACTTGGTACCTTAAATCAAATTTATTATCTTATAATTCTGGGGGTTGGAAGTCCGGAATGGGTCTCACTGGGCCAAAATCAAGGAGTGTCACAGCTATGTCACTTTATGGAGGCTCCAGTGGGGAATCTGTGTCCTTGCCTTTTCCAGCTTCTTGAGGCTGCCCTCATTTGTTGGCTTGTGGCCCATCCCTCATCTTCAAAGTCAGGAATGTCTGTGCTGGTCCTTCTCATATTGCATCACTCTGGCACTGACTCTCCTGTTCTCTTTCTCACTTACAAGGATCCTGGTGGTTACATTGGGCCCACCGAGGGAATCCAGGATAATCTCCCCATCTCAAGATCTTTAATCACATCTGTAAAGTCCCTTTTTCCATGTAAGGTAATATATTCACAAGATCTGGGGATTAGGATGTGGACTTCTCTGAGGGGCCACCGTTCTGCCCTACTGCAGTCTGCCCTCTGGCTCCCGAAGATTCATGCCCATCCCACGTGCAAAATGTATTCACCCCATCCTGAGGTCCTCAAAAGTCTCAATTCATTACAGCATAAACTCAAAGTCCAAATTCTCAGCTCAAATTTCCAAATGCTTTCATCTAAGTCATTTAAACAGTTATGGGAAGACTTTTATTATGATCCAGCCTGGGGAAAGTGCCTCTCCCTGAAAAGGACAGGCATAAAATAGCAAATTATTGACATTCCCACTCAAAAAGAAATATGGAAGGAAGAAAGGAGTTACCAGTCCCAACCAATTTTGAAATCCAGCCGGGCAAATTTCATTAGGTTTCAAGACCTCTCTGGCTAAGGACTCCATTCTCTGAGCTCACAGCTCTACCTCGGAGTTGTCCTTTCCTTCTCATGAAAGGTAGACATTTGCAGCTGAATAGTGTTATCATCATGTTTTATATCTGTAGAATGCTGGGGGTCCAACAGCTCTATAACTGTTAAAGAAATGTACTTAGTAATTTTTAAAAAGTAAGAAAAATCTCCAAGCCCAAATGGTATCCCTGGAGAATTGTATCAAACCTTAAAAAATAAATAAACATTCTATACAATCTCTTTCAGAAAACAGAAGAGGAGGCGACATTTCCCAATTCATTTTATGAAGCTAGTGTTACTCTGACACTAAAACTAGAGAAAGAGAGTACAAAAAAAAGGAAACTACAAATACAAAATACTCATCAGCAATACAAATGCAAAAATCCCTAACAAAATATTAGCAAATAGTACTCAGCAATATATGAAAAGAATCATAAAGTATGACCAAATGGTTTTATTTCAGAGATGTAAGCCTGCTTCATTATTCAAAAAATCGATGTAATCCACCATATTAACAAAAAATAAAAATCATATGATCCTATTAATTGATGTAAAAAAGTATTTGACAAAGTTTAACACTTACTTATGATAAAAACAACCCAAAAAATAGCAATAGGGAGGAAGTTCCTCAACTTGATCACAAACCTCTGCAAAAAACCACAACTAACATTATACTTCATGATAAATGACTGAATGCTTGCCCCTAAGATCAGGAACAAGGCAAGATGCTTCCTTCTCACCACACCATTCACCATAATACTGGACATTCTAGCCAGTGCAATAGAGCAAGAAAATGAAATAAAAGGTATATAGATCAGAAAAGAAGAATTAAAACTATCTCTTTTAGCAGATGACATGATTGTCATAGAAATCCCAAGAAGTCTACCAAAACAAAAAACAAACTGCTAGAATTCTTAAGTGAATTCAGCAAAGTCTCAGGATTCAAAATAAACATACAAAATTCAATTATATTTCTATATACAAGCAATGGACATGGGGACACCAAAATTAAAAATACAATATCATTTACAACTGTTCAAAAGAAAGAGAAAAAAAGAAAGAAGAGGGGCGCCTGGGTGGCTCAGTCAGTTAGGCGGCTGCCTTCGGCTTGGGTCGTGGTCCCAGGGTCCTGGGATGGAGCCCCGCATCAGGCTCCCTGCTCGGCGGGAAGTCTGCTTCTCCCTCTCCCACTCCCCCTGCTTGTGTTCCTGCTCTCGCTGTCTCTCTCTCTGTTAAATAAATAAAATCTTTAAAAAAAAAAAAAAGAAAGAAAGAAAGAAGGAGGGAAAAGATCTAGGTATAAATCTAATAAAGCATATACAGGACTTGTATACTGAAAATTACTCAATGCTATTGAAAGGTATCAAAGAATACCTCTATAAACAAGTTTGCAAAAGGATAAACACATAGATTAGTGGAACATAATAGAGAATCCAGAAATCAACCCACAGAAATATGCTCAATATATTCTGATAAAGGTGCAAAAGCAATTCAATGGAGGAACGATAACCTTTTTGAAAAATGGTACTGGAGTAACTGGGTAAAATTTAGCTCAAACTGGATCACAGACTTAAATGTAAAATATAAAACTACTAAAGATCATAGAAAAGCTTTAGGATCTAAAACTTGGCAAAGAGTTCTTAGATTTGATAGCAAAAGCATGATCCATAAAAGGAAAACTTGATAAATTGACTAAATTTTTTTAATGCTTTGCCATAGACCCTGATAAGAGGATGAAATGACAAGTTACAGGGTGGGAGAAAATACCTGCAAATCACACATCTGACCAAGAACTAGTATCTAGAATAAATAGAGAACTCTCAAAACTCAGGGGAAAAAAATCAAACTTGAAAGTGGGCAAAAGACATGAACAGATTTCTCACTAAAGAGGATATACAGTTGACAAATAAACACATGCACAGATGTTCAACATCATCAGCCAATAGGGAAATGCAATTTAAAACCACAAGAAGATATCACTACAAAGCTATCAGAACGATTAAAGTAAAAAAATTGTGACAACACTATGTGTTGGTGAGGATGTGGAAAAAGTGGGTCACTCATACATTGCTAGTGAGAATGTAAAATGCTAAAGCCATTCTGGAAAACAGTTTGGCAGTTCATTAAAAAACTAAACATGCAATTACCATATGACCCAGCAATTGGATTCTTGGGCATTTATCCCAGAGAAATGAAAATTTATGTTCACACAAAAACCTGTACAAGAATGTTTAAAGTAGTTTTATTCATAAATGTTTCAAACTAGAAACAACCCGGATGTCCTTCAATGGATGAATTGATAAACTATGGTACACTGACTACCTCTCAGCAATAAAACGGAACAAGCTATCAATACACGCAACCTTCTGGATAAATCTCCAGATAATCATGCTGAATGCAAAAAGCGAATCTCCAAATACTATATGATTCTATTTATATAACATTCTAGAAAGGTCAAAATCATAGAAATGGAGAACAGATTAGTGGTTGTCAAGGGTTAAGGAGGTGGTGTGGTTAGGAGGGAAGTATATGTGGCTATGAAGAGCAACATGAGGGATGCTTATAAGGATGGAAATATTCTGTACCTTGATTATATCAATGTCAATCTCTGTTACAATATTGCAAGATGTTACCATTGGGGGGAACTGGGTAAAGGATACAAGGGAGCTCTCTGTATTTTTTCTTACAACTGCATGTGAATCTACAATTATTTCAAAATAAAAAATTTAATTAAAAATATTTAATGTAATTGCACATACAAGTCTAAATGTTTATCTTCTCTGGAAAAATTGCAACATCTGACCACTTCCACATGTGGCTGAAACGGGCTGGAGTGGAGTGGTAGTTGCAAATCCAGCTCAGGCATGCGCTTGCCACTTCATCCCAGTCCTCACCAACTCCCTGTCGTCTCCCTGTCACCTGGGCTCAGGATTCTCTGCTATTCAATATCCAGCATTCCCTGCTAGTTTTCTGACATCCAGTGAGAAACACCTGTCTGGCACCTGTAGACATTTGAATTTTCCAATTTTGTGGACTTAGGGTCCTGACACTAGCAAGCAGGGTGGCAGCAGAACTCAATGGTGCTAAGGTGTTAACTCACAGAAACATCTTAGCTGTTTTTATCTCATGCCTGAAAAATGTGTGCCTGAGACATAATACCATATGGTGGAAACCCTTAAAAGTCAGACAGACCTCAGTTAAAATTATGGTTTTCCCCTCTGACCTTGAGCAAATTACTTGAATTTTCACATTTTCATTTATAAACTGGAAACAACAGTGTATAATTCAATCTAACCCAAACCCAAACCACAGCATAGGTGTTCAGTAATATGTTTTCCCCATAACAGGATGCCTCTCTTTTTAGAAACCGACAGCTTATGCTAAAGGAGGTTAGTATCCACCGGAGTTTTACATGTGTATTTACCATTGACTGGGAAGGCATGGGCCACTTTGCTCAGCATCTTTCCAGCACAATCTCACCATCTTCACCATAATCCTGCACAACAGGATTGTATTAGGCCCATCTTGCAAATGAGGAATTTGAGGCATAGAGTCGTTTAATTATTTAAGCTTCAGCCAGTAATTCCAATTCTAGGATCCATGCAGTTAAGCACTTTCCCCACTGCCTTTCTCTATCTCCGGCTTGGCAGAATTTGGTAGAGGTTTCTTCCAGACTCTCCCCAGGGACTAGCCCATGCCTTGGTGTGTCTTCACTTATTACAAACGTAAGGCTGACAATGACAACTTTGTGGTCAGCCTCGATTTATGACCTTGGGGAGACTTTGAGAATCCCATCTCTGTTTCACCTTCTTCCCCTGACACATGAAATCTCTTGGGACCAACGTGTGACTCAGGTACCTACAGGTTACACTGTGAAGATTTTCAGATGCTATGCACATAGTAGTATTATTAAGGGTATTTTCCTATAGCACCTTTATTGGTATGTCTTTCACAATCCAATGATCTTTCACTGGCACTAATTTATATTGGCAAAGAGAAGGGGACAGAAAACAGACAGAACAGGCTGAGTGAAATACCAGCTCTCTCCCGGGGATTGGTTCCCAGCTGAGCTGCTCAGGGCTTGTCACTCACCAGCGAGGAAGGTATTCAAGAACAACAGGACACTCCCTGGCTCTTGACAGAGACTCCAGGAGCTTCCTGGGATATGACACCAGAGAAATGTCTTCATCTTATTCCTCTATGGTTAAGACTCTCCAGTAGGACAAAGCTAGACTTGACTGCTGGCTCCTCCATTTCTTAGCTGTGTGAACTTGCAAAGGTTCTTCACCTCTCTGATGATGACTCAGTTTTCTCAGTTTGTAAAATGGAGATGATAATCATGGTAATGCCTTCCTTACAGGATCTGTGAAGGAAATAAATGAGGAGAGACAGGAAATGTTTTCACCATAGTGCCTCACACACAGTGAGCCCTCAAGAAATGTTCGTATTATTATATTAATGGTGGGATTTGTGATGAGCCAGAAAAAGATAATAACCATTAATATAATTACAAGTGGTGGGATGTGTAATATGCTCAGGAAAAAAGGTGGTCATGCTGCTGGTGGTGGTGGCAGTATTTTAGCCATTATCAGAAAAAAACACCACCAACAACATAACAGCCAGAGGAAAAAAGATCAGACTTCAAAGAGTGTTCCAGGGAAACTCACTTCTTATAAAAGTTGCATTTGTCAGAGATTTTCTGCATTTGATATTTTAAAATTAAACCGTGCTTCCTATTAAATTAGAATTCCAGAACTGTGCTCTGTTCAATTCTGATAAATTTAGCCATTCTCTTAAAACAATGTCCTGGCTTCACTGCTTTCTAACTCTGTGACATGGGCAACATTATTTACCTTGCAAATATCAGTTTTCTCATCTATAAAATTATGTTCTGGAGTTACCTGAGATGAAGGAATACAAGCACTTTGTAAAAGTGTAAAAACCCCTACAGAAATGCTAAGTTACAACAGCTCTACACCTGCTCTTAGCTGTGCTTCGCAGGACATCCACAAAGTATGTGCTCAATTAGAAAACAACAATGACTTGAGTGTTCTATGAAGTTTGAATTTTGTATAACATGTTATCTTAAAGGAAGGCAAAACTTTGGAGAAATCTGTGCTAATGAGGTACAAGTATTTAATGTGAAGAAGAATATTTGAACATCTTGATTTTAGTCTTTGGAAGGTGATGAAATTCTCTCCATTTCATAGAAAGCATTTCTGAGAGGTTATCACAGAATCTCCTTGACTTCAGTCTCTCCTGTTTCCCAGACAGTCTGAAAAATCACCAAACTAATCCCAGTACAGAAGTTTTCATCTTCTTGCTCCCCTCTGGAGAATCCCCAGAGGTCCCTAACTATTTACATAAAAAGCTCCAGCTCCATAGCCTGGCATTTAACTGTCTTACTTCATAATATGGTCCTACATCTTTGCTCTAGCCTGGTGCTTGCCTTCCTCCACAATTTGCACCTTCTACTCCATCCCAGCTTCATTGCCTCATGGGCAATGCACACTTAGCTCCTACTCCAGACATTTGCTCATACCATACCCTCACCAGTGCTTGGCCTTTACTGTTTCATCTTTTTGAAACTTACCTACTCTTGTTTGTTTGTTTATTTATTTATTTCCCATCTATATTTTCTTAGTCTTCTGCAATACTTTTTACTTAAGTCCTAGATTCTTCTAGTGCCCTACTTCCACACTTCATTCCACAGAAGTCCTAGCTGGTTTTCATGACTCCTCCGGTAAATACTCTCTGGACCACATACCAGAGCTCTTAGTGTTCCTGTGAGTGGCTCTCTCTCTTTCCTCAATCAGACTTGTGCTGTAGGGCCAGGACCAGACTTTTTCTTTCTTGTGCATTGTGTTCTATTCCATGACTCTTTCCAAAAAGGCTTTAGGACAGCTTACCACAACAACAACAACAACACACACACACACATCCATACACATTAATGGCAAAATATACATATTAACAGGCAGACAAGGGGGCCAATGAAGATAAATAGGCAGTGTAGACTCTGACTTCCTCCAACTTCTCTCAACCCCAGGTGTGCTATGTCCTAAGGCCATGTTACCACCTCTTACTGAAACCCTGTTGAGAAAAGAACAGAAAGACAACCAACTACAAGTGAAAACAAGAGAAGTTGTAACAGAAAGAATCCTAGATTCTGAATCCTTCATTTATTCATTTATTCCATCATTCAATTAAATGCTCAAACATTATATCCCATGTACTAGTTATATAACTAGTCCCATAAACACTTCATCCATTTAGGCTCATTAAAAAAAAAAAAAAAACTTTAAAAAGATAGTTAAACTTGTGTCCCTTCCTTATTGAATGTGCAATGAATTTGAAAGAGAGCATTATTTACATAGATAATTCAACATTGAAAGCCAGGACTCGGCCATGTGTTTGAAGTCTAAAGATAATCTGCAAATTAGACATCGATCTTAAAAGAGACCAGTGTTTTCTGACTTTTCTTATTATTTCATGTGTGCTAGGCTTTCATGGAAATCTGCATTTATGAAGAGAATTGGGTAAATCTAATGGCCAACAAACATAAAAATTAGTCAACCTCACTGGTAATCAAGTTATTGAAAGTCATTTTTTAAAATATTTATTTATTTGAGAGAGAGAGAGTGCATGGGGGTGTGGTGGAGGGGAGAGGGAGAGAGAGTCTTAAGCAGACTCTATGCTGAGCTCAGAGCCCAAAGTAGGGCTTGATCTCAAGAGCCTGAGATCATGACCTGAGCTGAAACCAAGAGTCAGATGCTTAACTGACTGTGCCACCCAGGCGTCCCAAATGTGATATCATTTCTAAAGATAATTTAAAACCACAATGATATCCCACCACACACTCAGTAGAATGCCTAAAATTTAAAAGATTTAAAATAACAAATACAGAAAGGATTTGGAATAAGCAGGACTCTGGTAAGTGTGAAAATTGGTACAACCATTTCAGAAAACAGTTTAGCAGTTTCATAGGAAGTTAAAATGAACAGCTACTCTATGATCTAGCAATTCCACTCCTAGCTATTTATCCAAGAAAAAGAAATATATTTGTCTGCAAAAAGCCTTGTATAAGAATGTCTGTAGCAGCTTTACTCAAATGAGCAAAGACTGGAAACAAGCCAGATGTTCATGAACACAAGAATGAACGCACAAGCTGTGATATAAAACATTGGATGGGGCGCCTGGGTGGCTCAGTCATTAAGCGTCTGCCTTCAGCTCAGGTCATGATCCCAGGGTACTGGGATCGAGCCCCGCATCGGGCTCCCTGCTCGGCAGGAAGCCTGTTTCTCCCTCTCTCACTGCCCCGCTTGTGTTCTTGCTCTCACTAACTCTCTCTCTGTCAAATAAATAAGTAAAATCTTTTTAAAAAAATTGGAAAAATACTCAGCAATAAAAAAGTAACAAGCTACAGGTACGTGAAACAATCTGGATAAGTTTCAAAAATATTATCCTTCATTTATATGAAATTCTAGAACCTACAGTGATGGAAATCAAACCAGTGTTTGCTTTTGGGCAGTGGTTAAGGAGAGTTGATTAGGAAAGGGTACAGGAAACTTTCTGGGATGACTGAAATGCTCTGTGTCTTGGTATGCATAATTGAGTGTAGCCATTTCACTGTAGTCATTTATACCTCAATAAGAAATGAAACTTCCAAAGATAATGCCAAGGGAAATGTAGGGAGATAGAAATGATCTAAAACTGGGTTGTGGTGGTGGTTGCCTAACTGTACAGATTTACTAAAAACAATTGAACTGTTCACTTACAATGAGTGAATTTTATGTCCATTATATCTCAATAAACTGTTAGTAAAAAAAAAAAAGAATGCATTCGATATTGTACTGGAAGTACTACCTAATGCAAGAAGACAAGGAAAGGAAATGACGGGTATACAGATTTGGAAGGAAGAAGTAAACCAATCTTTGTTTGCAGACAACATGGTCACCTATGTAGAAAATCCAAATGCATCAATGACAACAACAACAAAAACTGAAACCAAAAAGCGATTACAGCAAGGTCACAGGATGCGAGATTAATATACAAAAGTCAATCACTTTCCTATATACCAGCAAAGAAAAAGTGAAATTTGAAATTAAAAACACGATACCATTTCCCCTAAGGTCAGGAACAAGACAAGGATGTACGCTTTCACCACTTTTATTCAACATAGTACTAGAAGTCCTAGACACAGAAATTAGACAAAATAAAGAAATAAAGGCATCCCGATTGGTAAGGAAGAAGTAAAACTCTCACTATTTGCAGATGACATGATACTATATGTAGAAAACCCTAAAGACTCCACCAAAAAAATTCTAGAACTGATAAATGAATTCAGTAAAGCTGCAGGGTACAAAATCAATGTACAGAAATCTTTTGCATTCCTGTACACAAATAATGAAGCAGGAGAAAGAGAAATTAAGAAAAACAATCCCATTTACAATTGTACCAAAAACGATAATGTACCTAGGAATAAACTTAACCAAAGAGGTGAAAGGAAAGATCTTTACTCTGAAAACTATAAAACACTGATGAAAGAAATTCAAGACAATGCAAAGAAATGGAAAGACATTCCATGCCCATGGATTGGAAGAACAAATATTATTAAAATGTCTATAGTACTCAAGGCAATCTACAGATTTAATGCAATCCCCATAAAAATACAAATGGCATTTTCCACAGAATTAGAACAAAGGATCCTAAAATTTGTATGGATCCACAGAGGAACTCAAATAGTCAACCAATCTTGAAAAAGAAAAACAGAACTAGAGGTATTACAAAGTGGTAGTAATTAAAACAGTATGGTACTGGCACAGAAATAAACACATAGGTCAATAGAACAGATTAGAAAACCCAGAAATAAACCCACAATTATATGGCCAATTAATTTTTTGACAAAGGAGGAATGAATACACATGGGAAAAAGACAGTCCCTTGAACAAATAGTGTTGGGAAAACTGGACAGCCACACAACATAATGAAATTTGACCACTTTCTTTCACCACACACAAAAATAAACTCAAAATGGATTAAAGACCTAAATGTGAGACCTAAAACCATAAAAATCCTTGAAGAGAGAACAGGCAGTAATTTCTCTGACATCGACCATAGCAACATTTTTCTAGATATGTCTCCTGAGGCAAGGAAACAAAAACAAAAACAAACTATTGGGACTTCATGAAAATAAAAATATTTTTTCACAGCAAAAGATTCAACTAATAAACCAAAAGTCAACCTACTTAATGGGAGAAGATGTTTGCAAATGACATATCGGATCAAGGGTTAGTATTCAAAATATACAAAGAACTGATACAACTGAAAACCCAAAAAAACAAATAATCCAATTTAAAAATGGACAGAAGACATGAACAGACATTTCTCAAAGAAGATATACAGGTGGCCAACAGACACATGAAAAAATCTCCACATCCCTCATCATCAGGGAAATGCAAATCAAAAGTACAGTGAACTATCACGTCACACCTGCCAAAAAAAAAAAAAAAAGAATGACTAAAATCAAAAACACAAGAAACAAGTGTTGACGAGTATGTGGAGCAAAAGGAACCCCTGGGCACTATTGGTGGGAATGCAAACTGGTGCATTCCCCTAAGGTCAGGAACAAGACAAGGATGTACGCTTTCCCCTAAGGTCAGGAACAAGACAAGGATGTACGCTTTCCCCTAAGGTCAGGAACAAGACAAGGATGTATGCTTTCCCCTAAGGTCAGGAACAAGACAAGGATGTACGCTTTCACCACTTTTATTCAACATAGTACTAGAAGTCCTAGACACAGAAATTAGACAAAATAAAGAAATAAAGGCATCCCAATTGGTAAGGAAGAAGTAAAACTCTCACTATTTGCAGATGACATGATACTATATGTAGAAAACCCTAAAGACTCCACCAAAAAAATTCTAGAACTGATAAATGAACAGTTTAGATACAGAAAAGATACACATATTTGTATATATATACACAAATATATAGGAACAGAAAAGATACACATATTTGTATATATATACACAAATATATAATGGAATATTACTCAACCATAAAAAAGAATGTAATCTTGCCATTTACAACAACATGGATAGAGCTAGAGAGTATTATGTTAAGCAAAATAAGTCAGTCAGAGAAAGATAAACACCATATGATTTCACTTATATGTGAAATTTAGGAAACAAAGCAAATGAGCAAAGGGAAAAAAAAGTGAGAGAGACAAACCAAGAAGCAGACTCTTAACTATAGAGAACAAACTGATGGTTACCAGAAGGGAGGGGAGTGGTGGGGGGATGGGTGAAATAGGCCATGGGGATCAAAGAGTACACTTTTCATGATGAAAAAAAAATAATAATAATAAAATAAATTTCTTAAGAACAAAAAATAAAATAAAGTTATTATAATGGAAGAGACTTCAAATGAAAGATAAACATTCTTTCATTCAATTAGTATCTGAGTTCCAAACAGGGGAATAAAAGACGCAATACCATTTACATTACCACCCTCCAAAATGAAATACTTAGGTATAAATCTAACAAAATATGTATAAGATCTGTATGAGGAAAACCACAAAACTCTGATGAAAAAAATGGAAGAAGAATGAAACAGTTGGAACCAATATTGTCAAAGTATCCATTTTTCCCAACTTCGTCTGAAGATTCGATGTAATCCAAATCAAAACCCCAGCAAGTTATTTTGTAGACATTGACACTGATTCTAAAGTTTATAACAAAAACCCGTAATAGCCAACACAATGTTGAAGGAGAAGAAGGAAGTCAGAGGACTAATGCTACGTGACTTCAAGACCTACTATATAGTACAATAATCAGAACAATGTGGTATTAATAAAAGAATAGAAAATAGATCAGTTAATTGAAGAGGGTCGAAATAGGCACACATAATAATAGTCAACTGATCTTTGGCAAAGGAGCAAAGACAATGCAATGGAGCAAAGATAGAGTTTTTGACACCTAGTACTGGAACTGAACACTCACATGCAAAAAAGTAAATCTAGACATAGATCTTATACCCTTCACAAAAATTAACTCGAAATAGATCAGAGACCTAAATGTAAAATACAAAACTATAAAGCTCTTAGAAGATCACATAGGAAAAGACCTAAACGACCCAGGATTTGCAGATGACTTTTTAGATACAAGACCAAAGGCACAATCCATGACAAGCTGAACTGCATTCAAATTAAAAATGTCTGCTCTGCAAAAGATACTTGTCAAGGGAATGAGATGAGAAGGCATAGACTGAGAGAAAATATTTGCAAAAGACACATGTGACAAATAACTGTTATCCAAAATACACAAAGAACTTTTTTTGTTGTTGTTGTTTTGGTTTTTTTTTTATGAAATTTTTTTTTTAATTTTTTTATTGTTATGTTAATCCCCATACATTACATCATTAGTTTTAGATATAGTGTTCCATGATTCATTGTTTGTGCACAACACCCAGTGCTCCATGCAGAACGTGCCCTCCTCAATACCCATCACCAGGCTAACCCATCCTCCCAACCCCCTCCCCTCTAGAACCCTCAGTTTGTTTTTCAGAGTCCATCGTCTCTCATGGTTCCTCTCCCCCTCCAATTTCCCCCACTTCATTCTTCCCCTCCTGCTATATCCAAAATACACAAAGAACTTTTAAAACTCAACAACAACAAGAAAAAAACCCCAAACAACCCAAATAAAACAATGGGCCAAGACCTTAACAGACACCTCACCAGAAAATAGGTCTATGAAAATATATTCCATGCCATCTGTCATCATGGAAATACAAATTACAATAACGAGATGCCACTACATACCTATCAGAATGGCCAAATTCCAGAACACTGACAACACCAAATGCTGGTGAGGTTGTGAAACAACAGAAACTCTCATTCATTGCGGGTGGGAATACAAAGTAGTACAGCTACTGTAGAAACAGTTTGACAGTGTCTTACAAAACGAAATGTATTCTTACCACATGATCTGGCAATCGAGCTCCTTGGTATTTACCCAAAGGAACTGAAAACTTATATCCACAAAAAAAACCTGCACACAGACTTTATAGCAGCTTTATTCATAATTGTCAAAACTTGGAAGCAAACCAAGATGCCCTTCGGTAGGTGAATGGATAAATAAACAGTGGAACACCCAGACAATGGAATAGTATTCAGGGCTAAAAAGAAATGAATTATTAAGCCATGAAAAGACATACAAAAACCTCAAATGCACATTACTAAGTGAAAGAATCCAATCTGAAAAGACCTCATACCGTGTGATTTCAATTATATGACATTCTGGAAAAGGGGAAACTATGGAGACAGTAAAAAGATCTGTGATTGCCAAGATTTGGTGGGGGAAAGGAGGTGAGAGAAGAGATTAATAGGCACAGCACAGAGGATTTTTAGGGCAGTCAAAACACTCTGTACAATACTATAATGATGGAGACATATTATTATATATCTGTCCAAACCCACAGAAGGTACAATACCCAAAGTGAACCCTAATGTAAGCTATGGACTTTGAGTGGTTATGATGTGTCAATATAGTTTCAGCAGTTGTAACAAATGTAGCACTCTGCAGGGGGATGTGCATGTGTGGGAGCAGATAGCATACAGGAAATCTCTACATTCCTCTTACTTTTGCTATGAACCTAAAACTGCTCTAAAAATAATGTCTTCAAAAATAATGGGCATGGGGGCGCCTGGGTGCCTCAGTCAGTTAAGCATCAGACTCTTGATTTTGGCTGGGATCATGATCTCAGGGATCCAGTCCCACGTGGGGCTCTGCACTCAGTGAGGAGTCTGCTTGAGATTCTCTCTTTCCCTCTCCCTCTGCCCCTCCCTGCCCCCCACGCTCTCTCTCTCTCTCTCTCTCCGAAATAAATAAATGAATTTTTTAAAATGGGCATGGCTATTGGAGGGCAGGGGAAAAATAACTCACAGACTAGGGGTACCACTTTTCTTCAGGGCAGTTTGAAGATGTGTATCAAGAACCTTAAAGTAAGAATGCCCTCTGACCAAGGAATTCCACTTTAGAAATTTACCTCAATAATGAAGGACATGCACAAAGATATTATCTTAAAGATATGTATATTGAGCCACATTATCATTTATAATAGATAAAAATCAGAAGCAACTTAAGGCTTAGTGTATTAGTGAAATAAATGTGTATGAATGGTAGCCATTATAAAAATGTTGCAAATTAACCCCGATGTTTATAGCAGCAATGTCCACAATAGCCAAACTGTGGAAAGAGCCAAGATGTCCATCAACAGATGAATGGATAAAGAAGATGTGGTTTATATATACAATGGAATATTATGCAGCCATCAAAAGGAATGAGATCTTGCCATTTGCAATGACGTGGATGGAACTGGAGGGTATTATGCTGAGCGAAATAAGTCAAACAGAGAAAGACATGTATCATATGACCTCACTGATATGAGGAATTCTTAATCTCAGGAAACAAACTGAGGGTTGCTGGAGTGGGGGGTGGGGTGGGAGGGATGGGGTGACTGGGTGATGGACACTGGGGAGGGTATGTGTTCTGGTAAGCACTGTGAATTGTGCAAGACTGTTGAATCTCAGATCTGTACCTCTGAAACAAATAATGCAATAGATGTTAAGAAAGAAAAAAAGAAGAAGAAGTATGTAGCAGGAGGGGAAGAATGAAGAGGGGGAAATCGGAGGGGGAGAAGAACCATGAGAGACGATGGACTCTGAAAAACAAACTGAGGGTTCTAGAGGGGAGGGGGGTGGGAGGATGGGTTAGCCTGGTGGTGGGTATTGAGGAGGGCACGTTCTGCATGGAGCACTGGGTGTTATGCACAAACAATGAATCATGGAACACTATATCTAAAACTAATGATGTAATGTATGGGGATTAACATAACAATAAAAATATTTTTAAAAAATGTTGCAAATTAATATTTATCAACCTGGAAAGCTGTTCACTACACATTAGTAGAAAAAACAGGTTGGAGAAAATGTGCAAAAAATAGCATAATTAGTACACTAATAGTATACTATAGTACTTTTAGTATTATATAGTAGTATTATGGAGAGTTTTATTAAGGTAGTTATCTTTGGGTGGTAGAACTATGGAGGTAAACAACAATTCTTTCATAGTAGTTATACGTGCCTTTACAGAAGAGATATATATTATTTTTTATTTTCAAAATCTTTAAGATGACTTAGTAATGGGAGAAGACAGAGATTGCTAGGAGTGTAGCACATATGGTAAATATGAGGTTCTGAATGAGGTCTGTATGTTTGGTGGATGCTACTTTATGCAATAAATGTGTACCAATTGAGTTGCATTCTCCATTATGCTAATGGAAGAAAAATCTGCAAGAAGCATCAAGAATCATTTAATAATGTGAATAACTATTGCCTCATGTTTCTGTTTTAGAAGTTCACATCATTTTAACTTTTAGATTTGCTTAAAGCAGAAACCACCCAAATCATTATTCTCTTGTTATATCCTGGTCAAATGGTTAATCTCAATCATTTTAAGAGAGCCCTAGGTGTGTGCTGTGTTTTTACTTTCCCGATTTGCAGGGCACAATCACTTTCTCAATGATTCTGAGGACAGCCTAAAAGGGCAGAATTCACAGGCTAGCAGAATTTGGTTGACTTCTGGAATAACTGAAACTCACATACATAAGCCGTCAGTGTCAGTCTGCCTCTAACATACTCTGATCAGGAAAGACCGCAATCTCCAGGTAGAGAAAAACAAAGAAAGCAGGCCCATGTGGATAAAAAACGACCACTCAGAACATTCCTGGAAACACATGGAATAAAAACATCTCAAGTGCACCAGTCTCCAGAGTGCTCAAGCTGTAGATGTGGGTCACCTTGGCCTGGCACTGTCCCCCTCTAAAGAAAGAGTAAAACTGAAGCTCAGACAGGGTAACTTGCCCTCAGTTCTGTCCAAACTCAGTAGTTAGGCTTGATTAGCATCCTTTGTCTCCCAAAAGTGCCATCAGCTCTCCTAAGTAAAGCAGACCGTGTGGTGTAATGAAAACACTACCAGACTAGGACTCAGGAAACCTGGGTTTCCAAATTGGCTTTGTCACTTAATTGCCCATGTGTTGCTGGGCAGGCACCTACCCTTTCGGGGACTGTGCTTCTCCCCCTACAACATGAGAAGGTTCTACTAGAAAACATTTAGGGGCTCTGCAGATCAAACAGCCTATAGTTTTTAAGTAGCTCGTCCCTTCCCCTGCCCTGTCCCTTTGGGTTTCATCCTTGTGGGCATTCTTGCCCCTCCAACCTCCTTCCATCCACAGTTCCCTTGGGCACACCTGTCCTGGGACCTCCAAGCTTCGCAAGGTCAGAAGGATGTCCCATGAGCTATGGAACAGGTGCTAAAACATTTCTCACATTGCTGTGACTATTTTAGCTAGAGTCATGTTATTTTTTTTCTGCCTAAATGGGTTAACTAGGCACACATATGTCTGTAGACAGAGCACCATTGAATACACTCTGCAGAGCAAATAGAAGTTTAATTTCCCTTAAACAGACATCAAGTGCCTGTAGATGCACGGAGCCAGGAAGAGCGATTTCCTTAGGCAGCCTGCCTCTCCCAGAGAGGAGGAAGAACTCATGGACGGGAAGAGAGGGTTCTGCCACGTTCAGCTAAACCAAATGGCAACCCAAATGAAAGGAGAGACAGAGAGAACTGGGTTGTGTTATCAATCAATTTTCAACTTCAGTTAACTTTATTGGCATGACAAGGTAGACACATTGCCAAAGTCAATACAGTAGATCTGTGTGCCTAAGGCAGGCTTTGGTACTAATGGAGGTTTTAATGCCAGACATTCTGTCCTCTGAAGGTTTCCTAATGTCCTTTTTTGTCTCCAGTGGCCACATGTTGTGGCTATGATCTTGCTACTGAAGGTCATAAGATTAAGTTTTGGGCACTGAAACCAAATTTATGCTAAGGGTCTTCTTTCCTGAAACCCTTTTATACTATTGGAAAACCTTGTGAACTTATGTTTTATTTTAAAATAAACAAGTATTTTCAGATAGGATATTGTTAAAATAGTTCACTTCCTAGGCAGGTTTTTAAAGTAAAAGATATCACTAAGAAAACTACCTAAAATTTCCTTATCAAAAATTCTTGCTATAATGTTTACATTTCTAGTAGACATATAATTAAGCTGTTACTATCTAGGATCTTTTTTTAAAGATTATTTATTTATTTATTTATTTATTTATTTGAGAGAGAGAGAGGGAGAGCATGAGTGGGGGAGGGACAGAGGGAGAGGAAGAAGCAGACTCCCTGCTAAGCAGGGAGCCCGAATGTCTAGGATCCTTGTGCAAAGTAACCTCCATCCAGAGGAGAAATGGGGAAATGACTTTTTTTTCTGGTTGGACAAGGTTGTTGTTTTTTTTTTCATGATCTTAGTGGCACAGATATGCACTATATTATTTCCACCAGGAGCCCAGCCCAAGCTGCCAGGCCAAGAAGCACTTATAGGCAATAGATAAAATGAGATCATGAGCAGATCATGACTCTGGCTAGCAAGTATGTGATAGTGGGTAAGCTTAATGTTTAAACAAATATTTGTTTTAAAGGAGGCAAAAGGTGAGTGTATAACATATGTTTCAGATATAATACAGATATGGCATTTTCAGATACAACACAGGTATGGCATAAGCCTACAGTTTGGAGCACATGACCTATAGACAAAACATTACCTTCACCTGGTGGCAGCATGCACGAATTAGAGAGGTATTATTTCTTGTAAGCTTCCCATATTAAATAATTGACTAAATAAATACATTTGTACCTGCAAAATCTAGAATATTTAAGCTGTAAGGAACCCACTAAATCAGTTCATGTAATTCCTCTTATTTTACAAAAACTGAGATCCGGATATTTTTGTTTTCATGTTTGCTTAAGGTCAACATTTCACAACTAACATGATACTAGAATTCAGGTGTCTCAACGCTCAGAACAGTGAATATTCCGTTATATAAGGATCCTATTGCATACTTGGATTCTGTATTTTGCCCTTGACATATTCATAAAAGTTAAAACTTAAGTCTATAAAGAGGCCAATGTCCACCAACAATAAATAAACCAATAAATTTTACCTATTTTCAACATCTAGCAATTTAGTTCTTCATTTGACTATTCTTCTAAGTAAAGGCATTTGTTGGTTGGTTGGGTTGGTTGGTTATAGATACCATGCAATTTAATTTAAGAACCAAGGAGTGATAAAGCCTTCTTCATTCTGTAGGTTTAATATGCATTTGTAAAGGATGGTCATCATTATCACTAACACAATCACAATATCAGTTATATGAGAAAGAAGATATACATATATGTATGTATCATATATATGATATCTATGTATCATATATGTGATCAAATTGGATGTATATGTTATATATATGATACATGTTGTATATGTGTGTGTATATATACATATACCCCTTCTTATCTTCTAAATGTTTAAGTAGTTCTTCAAAAATTACCTTTATCAAAGTGACTCTGCATGGCTACTGAGAGTGGGATAGTGAGACAGACTCATTAGAGAACAAATAATACAAACAACTCAACTCTGGACTTTTCTCTTCCCCCGCCTAGTCAAAGGCCTTGGGGAATTAACAAGATCCCTGAGTCAGGATCTTAAGTATTCCTATACACTCCAAGTGTTCTTATGTTTGAGATCCTCACCAGTTTTAAAGGTATCCAAATTAAGGGACTGGGATGATGTCAAGGACTGGGATGAATCAGTTAGGATCTCCATCTCCAAAGCATTAGGAGCTATTATCCAGAAGAGTAGCACATCATGCTTTGATCAGGGAAATTAAACTATTCTCCCAAGATACTCTATTTGTAAAACATTTTCCAAATTGAATTCCAGTTGCAGAAATATTTTTGGCAAGTAAACAGCAGGGGGCTGAGAGCCTGGTCTGTGCCAACTTTGCTGACTCCGACAGCCAGGCTGGAAAGTCTGGGCTGGAGGAGAATATGTGAGCGCTGGGGAGACTGAGCCCATGCGAGGAGAGGGAATGCTCACTGGGCAGCTGGTCCTTCATCATTCAGTGCCTCCCGTCTGCTCTCCAGGCTCCAAGGATAAAGACAGAGACGGTGAGGGGAGGAGAAAGAGGAACCAGGAATAGAGGCCCCCAGCAAATGTGAGGGAGGAGCAGCGGGAGCGGGACCGTGGGCCTCTTCGAGCTCTGCTGGAGCCCACATCGGAGCCAGCCTGGACCACCGCTATCCCCTGGTGTTGCTACGAGCTGGCCCAGCACTCGTGGCAAGGTCTTGGCGTTCTGTCGAACAGAAACGATTTCACAGGAGAGCAGAGCTCTCGGTGACTCTGATGAAGCAAGGTCCAAACAAGAGGGCTCTGTGATCATGTCTGAACCGACAACAACACGAGCATCGTCTCAGCCCCCAAATGAGCCGACATCCCCTCTCCTGACTAATAGGAATGACTGCTCTTCTGTACTTTTGCATCTTTAGCCTCACTCCAGTGAGCCTCCCCATCACAGAATTATCTCTGCTTCCTGGCAGCATCCGATTCAGAGCAAAGTCTGCTGTTTAAGCCCTACCCCAAATCAGCTGACAAGAGCAAGCCCAAGTCCTTCCCAAGTCCTTTCTAGCACCTTTGACCCAAGCACCCTGCAGTTGCTCACAGAACCCAGGCTCTTTCTGTGCAACCGGCAATAAACGCAACTTGCTCTCAGCTACAGGCGTGCCCCTGCCCAGTGTCTGCTCTGTGCCGAGCAGTGTGCTGATTCTGGGCTTACAGCCCTGAACAAAACAGCTTGTCCTAACCCAAGGGAAGAGCTCACAGCCTGATGGAGGACGCAAGGAGCAGAGAGCAGAACAACCTCAAGAGTTGTGACCAGTCAAACGAAAATCAACTGGATATCCAAGAGATAACCCTGAGGGTAGTATGATTCGGAGACTATGAAAGAATGGAGAACCCCATCAAGATCAAATGTACTTAGTATTAGCAAGAAGATAAATCTTACAAACCTCAAAATGCCATCAAGTTTGGGTTACTCGTACATATATTTAGAAATGTTAAGGCGCCAAGGACAGGCAAGATCCAGTCAAGTGATCTACAAGAACAGGAGCTGCAGACCTCCTTGAGTGAACAAAGAATTAGACAAAGTGGCAGGGGACTTGGGAGAGCCACCTCTTTAGTGTGAAAGCCTCTGACTTTGTACCCATTTAAAAAGTCCCATCACAGTCCCCAGGCAGCCCATGTCCTGGCCAACACTCTGCCGGTAAGCTGTGTGGCGAATGTCTTCCTTGGGTAGGATGCATGTTTCTTCACACCAGGAAGATTGAGAGTTAAATATAGAAAGATTTCAGAGAGCCAAACCATAGTCTTTACAGTTTTATGTTAATGATTATAAATTGTATCTATTTGCCGTTTGTGTCTTAATAAGTTTTAAGAGAATTGGCCCAATTAGAGAGGTAGCCTTGTAATGCCAATTTAAAACACAATTGAGGGGAAGTCGGAGGGGGAGATGAACCATGAGAGACTATGGACTCTGAGAAACAAACTGAGGGTTCTAGAGGGGAGGGGGGTGGGGGGATGGGTTAGCCTGGTGATGGGTGTTAAGGGGGGCACATACTGCATGGAGCACTGGGTGTTATACGAAAACAATGAATCGTGGAACACTACATCAAAAACTAATGATGTAATGTATGGTGATTAACATAACATAATAAAATAAAATTTAAAAAATAAAACACAATTGAGTAATTAATGCGGAGTTTTACGATTTTAAGTTGAATTCTGGTTAAGTTTATTGGAACATATAAGAGAACTCTAGGACCTTGTATTTAAAATGTAAGGGCTTAAATGTATGTAAGTATTGAAGTACTCCAGAAAGCTTTGTTTGTTAATTCAAATATATATGCATGTACACATGCATGTTGTATACATGTATATGCATATATGAATGTATATATAAAATGTATAATTATGGCTTAATATGTTTGGAAGTAATTAATTCTCTCTTTATGCATAGGCCCTTTAGAAGTGATTGCTAAGCTCTGCTAGACTAAGAAATAAAATAATTACCTCTGTAAGCTGGACTAAAACAAACGTTTTTCTAATTTTAGGCTTTAATAAGTGGAATATTCATTTTTAATCCAAAAAGTAAACCTTCGAATAATATTTTCTACGCACAAAAGGCACCTAGACAAAAGACAGACATCTAGAAACTGATGTGAACATAAGCAAACACCGTAGCGTGTGGTAAGTGCTGTGATGGAGAAAGATAAAATGCCGCATGGGAACAAGCAGGAGGGGCCATCTCCGGACCCATAGAGGAGGACCCTTCCGGAGGAGGTATAGGTAAACCGAGAAAAAGGTGTGAACAGGGAGGGAGGGAGGGAGGGCGGAGCCACAAGATGTTCCCTCATTTACATATACCAAGCTCCTACCAGCACACAGCTAGGGGCCAGGGAGACCAGCGAAACAAAACAAGATCCCTCCCCTCCTGGAGAAGCCAGTAGGTAAGAGGGAGCTCCGGGCTCTTGGGGGAATAGAAAGAAATTCAGCGTCTAGAAGCCTACCCCTGGTGAGTTGGAGGGCGATCCCGCTCAGTGCCCGGGAAGGGTTGAGACTCCGAGCGCGCACAGGTGCGCACGAAGTGCCTAATGTGGTGCCGGAAACCAGGAGGTTCCCAGCAAGCCACTCTTTTCTTCGTTTTTAAGTGCTTTTGCTTTGGGGATCAGAAGCCTATTTGTAAATCAAATAGTTTAAACTTTCCTGAGGCTCAACTACTGGAATTATCAAACTACCAATCCCTTAACCCAAGGGCCCCTGAAACCTGATCAGGCTGTAAGCAAATAAGCCGCTCATCTTTTGCAGAAGCCTGAGGTTCTGGGCTGCAGAAACTGGCATGATTGTTCATAAAGGACCCTGAAGACCCGCAGGGGATGGACCTTAACTCTCAGGGCTGCCAAACTTTGGCTGAATCGAGATCTTTTTAAAAGAGAGAAAGATCTATTTTCCAAAGACCAAATGAGGAGTGAGGAAGATGGGGGGTGGGGTGGGGACAGAAGGTCTAGGAGGGTAAAAAGCAGGGACCACAGTTGGCAAACTCTGACAAAAGAAGAATGAGGACAGAAAAGGCTGAAGATGGCAGAGTTAGAGACCACTGCAACCCACCTCAGAGTTTACACCTCTACAGAGGCTGTGGCTTTACCCATAGAAAGTGTTTTATAAAGAGAATGGTGGGTCTGGAATTTACAGAACTCATTTTCAATTTCATAGGCTGCAGCCTTCAAATAATTCTACCCCACCTCTCATGTCTAACGGAACAGATGTATGTCTCAGGGGGAAGGATTGAGAAGTATTCCCTCCGAAGGTCCTTGGGACACTATGAAATGGGTTTAAAGAACCATTTCCATCAGCGTGTGCCCACCTCTGTATGTGTGTGCGACTTTTGTCCGAGGTTATCAGGACATCGAAGCCTTTCGCTCCTGCGAATACCATGTGGGATTGTCTGGTGGCTATCTGAACATTATCTTCAAATCTCCATAGAAGAATTGCCCCTGTGTTTCATGTCAACAATAGTTGAGCCAAACTGCCTTTGACGTCCCTGGAGTTATCTGATCACCCAGATGACACTGAACAGAGCTAGATGACTGGGAGTCGGCAGCTCAGCCCTAACATCTGCCCAAGGCCGGCAGCAAGGGTTCCAGGAGTTATACGAGCCACCAACTCTGTCCAGTCTACCATCTGTCACTGGCTTACCACACCACCTTGGGTCACTGACTTCCCCATTCTGTGCCATTTGTGAAATGTGTATAATAGCACATCATGTCCTTCTGTCCCTCCTGCTCATGCTCTCCCTCTCTCCCTACGTCCCTCCCTCCCTCCTTCCTTCTGTCCCTCTCTCTTTCCCTCCCTTCCTTCCTCTCCTCCTCCTCCTCTTCCTTCTTCCCTCTCTCCTTCTCCCTTCCTCCCTCTCTCTGCCCCCTCTGTCCTTCTCTCTCTCTCTTATAGAAGAAGATAATATGTCTGTAAAGTGCTTTGAGCTCCTTGGAGATAGAGGGTCTATAAATATAAGCTGTTATCGCTGTTACCATGGAAACACTCAGAACTGTGCTCCATCGTTGTGTTTGCTGGGCATAATTCTGGCCTTCTTGCCCTGCTGGCTTCTTGAGGCTGTTAGACAATCAATGATTTTACAAAGCACTGCAGCCAGGTAGGGGGTGGGGACCCAGGGCAGAACTTGTTTGCAACTCAGCTCTTCTTCACGTCAGTCTTGAAAAATTGTGCTTCTATTTGCTGAAGTAGAGGATCATACAAAACTGGCCAGAGTCAGCTGTTAATCCAGTATGCCAACGACGACAGGAATAGGTGCGCCACCCAACTAAGGACCCTAATCTATAACAGGTTTCAGGCAAGGAAGAATTCTAGTGAGCTTCAGAAATAATATTACAACCATTTCCTAAATTTGCTCTGACTCCTGACTCCTCAGCTTCAGAACCATGGCTAGCAAAATGTTGGGGTTAAGAGTCTGCACCTTTCTGCCAGTCCGTGGCCTTTTGGAAAGCAGGATCTATGTCTTCTTCATTACAGCCTTTGCAAAGCCTAGTACAGGACCTGGCACATCGCAGGTGTTGGACAGAGGTTTGTGAAAAAAAGATGAGTAAGTGGCAGCCATTTTCTATTACACAGCTGAAGGTGCTGTTGAGTAAGGCATATGCCATCAAGTGTTGGCTTGGACTCAAGTCCCAGTGTTTGCTTTCTGCCCCACCCCCCAACCCCATCAGTGAGGCAATGATGCACTTCAGTTCTGCTTTCATGGATGGTCCTGGGAAAGTTGCTTTACGGCTCAAAGCCTGATACGGGAGAGTAACTTATCCTAATTGTTAACCAAAGAACGGTGAAAGGTCCCGTGCCAAAGGTAAGGAGTGGAGGCCATGGGAAAGGTCATTAGTCGTTGGAGGTAGTGCTGTGATCTCCAGGGAAGTTTTCTAGGCCTCCGATGAGCAAAGGCAAGGAAATCGGAATGGGCTTTCAAGTCAAATGAATCAAAGCATTCAGTGCATGAGCCCTGCCACTTACCAACTTCCCTGAGCCTCAGGACTCCCATCTGTAAAATTAGAAATAATAGCGCTTATCTCACAGGTTTCAGGTGATGGTTAAAAGACATAAGTATGAAAACCCATAGCTCAGTGGCTGGGACCAGTCAATGATTAACACATGTTCGTTCCATTCCATTAGTTTGACAATATGCATGAAGAAAGCAGAATATTTTGAATAATGCATTGGCTAGTTAATCCAAAGGCCAGGCAGATGTTTCTGATCCCACCAAGATGGGGCACGTGGTAGCCCCGCCTTCGAGCAGGGGGCATGCGGAGCTTAAGGGCGGAGAGAAAATGCACAGGTGCACACAGAGAGCCAAACAGAACAGCTACATAATTTACAGGGCCCAGTGCACACTGAAAATGCAGGGCCACTTGTGTAAAAATTATTAAACATTTCAAGGGGGCCACGCAGACCATTAAACCCTGTGTGACTGCATAGGTTGCACCCCCACACAGCCAGCCCTGGAGCCAGGGGAACTAGAAGCTTCACCGTGTTACCAAATGCTGCTCTTGTCGTCACTGTGGGTCTCGTGCAGGCCGAGAGGGCTGAATGGTTTCCGCAACTGAATTCATCTTCTAAGCTAAACCTAAGCTATAGTAAAGGTCATTTCAGGAGGAGGGAAAAGCTCATAAAAACAACAAAACTCCTATTGGAGCAATTAATGATTGCACACAATGTGATGGGGTTCAGATCGTTCTTATATCCTCATTCACGGGGATGTGGAGGTGAGGTCAAATTACAAAGCAAAGCCTATGAAAGACATTCACCATGTATTCAACTGCTATTTAATAAGCCCCTGCTGTATACAAGACATGGCGCTAGGCCATATCAGGGAAACAGAGAAAGATTATCTTTATGATGTCTAAAGCCCCTTTCAGTTCTAACATTTGAGGATTCCTTGACAAAGACCTGGTGCCTATCTTTAAGAAACTTCAGTCTAATGCAATAGCAAAACGAAATTGAAATCACTCTGGATTGAATGCTTTCAAATGGGGTATTTAAAATCTATCATTTACATTTATATATGTGTGTTCCTACCTGCTAGGATTTTGATATGGTCATTCACCTAAATTTTCACTGAGCCCTTCAAAGATTGGGAGTATTGTGTTTTGGGTTTTTTTGTTTGTTTGTTTGTTTTTAATCTGGTCATAAAACTAAGTCACAGGGAAGACAATGGATTCTCCCAGAGTCAAATAATAAGGTTGTGGCAGAACATACCCCCTCTAGATAAATTACTGAGTCCATCCTCGGTGGTTCCCATTCTTCTCCACTCTCTGTCCACCAATAAAGGATGTGATTAAAATGGGCCATCCTCCTTTCTTTGTTGCAAGTGTACAACTATGAATGGAAGACTCTTCTCATAAATGGGTTGAAGCCAATTCTGAGCCCAGGATTTAAAAAAAAACAGACAAATCTCACTCAGATTCTGCCTCCACCACTTGTTAGTTATCAGTGATCTGAGCAAATTACTGAATCTTCTGATGCCTCCGTTTTCTCATAGGTTGAAATATTCATTCCTCTCCAGGTTCTTTGAGGACTACAAGCATCTAGCAGGGCCTGGCACACAATGTCTGTTCATCTGCTGCTGAGCCCACTCCCACCCCTCCTTCTGTAGAGCCTGCCATGAACAGAAGGTCATGGGCTCTCATGGTCCCCTTACTTGACTGAGAAACATGGCCCATGGAAGGGTGGAAAGGCAAATCACCCCGAGGCAGAGCCAAGAAACCCAGGGTGGGTAAGGCAAAAGACAGGTGTTGAGCTGATTAACTCGAACATGGACTTACTATTCAACTTTACATGTGTGAGGAGTTCCTCTGGTTACTCTCAGCTGATTATAATCGCACACTGGATGCTGCACTGTGCAATCCTGGTGTTTATTTGATCCAGGCATGTGAAGAGTAGGGTGGAAAAGTCCCCTTAAAAACAGGAGAAGAAGGAAACAAGGTTCAGAGAGGGGAGACCCAAGAGTTCTACCTATTCCTCCACGAAACAGGAGCCCTTAGTTGGTAGACCCATCAGCCATTCTAAATGACAGAGTAAAACTAAAGAAAGAAAAAAAGGCATTTCTCTCCCCAGACTGTTACCCTGAAATGAGGATACAGAGATGCTACTATACATACCAGGACCCCGCTTGAGTGTTATTTGCAAAGAGCGACAAAACCCCCTAATAAACCAGGGCTAATAGCCGAATGGGCCTAAAATTCCCCCATTGCTAGAGATTCATATGTAATGAGAAGGCCGTGAGCCCCAAGGAGACCCTAGTGCATGTGCACAGCCGAACAGAACTCTGAGGGAATGGACGCAAGATGTGGGAATTCTCATGGCCCAGATCCCACTGGCAAAGATGCAGAAAGAGACCGCAAGCTGCCAAAGCCTGGTTAGTACATTTCACGGTTTTGTCTGGGCGCAGGGCTCTCAGGGGAGGCAAGGAAGGCCGTTCAGGACAGCTCAGAACTGTCACATGGGGCTAGTGTCAACTCATGTCACCTCACGGCCATCCTTGTGGTCACAACTGCGCAACCCTCCCCAACGCTTGTGTGCAGGGCTCGCTCTGAGCCCCTCACCTGTCACATTATGTTTATTTCAACCGTCACTAAGGTCTGGGGGATTTAAGGTGCACTGTTCTAATCTGGAGCTTTTGGTAACAGAGAAGAGTTTCTCACTCAAGCTAATTTAAGAGAAGGGGGTTTTAATCTAAAGATAGAGAAATCTCCTGGGAATCCAAGGACAGGGCTGCATGGGGCACCTGGCCCCATGAGAAGCGGAACTGAGAAGCTGTGGAGAGCTCTGGCAGGGGTTGCTAACTGTCTCCCAGGCTCGCTCGTCCCTTCTTCTTCTTCTTAGAGCCCCATGTGCTGTCTGTGAGCACACGGCTGTCCCACAGCCTGCCTCGCAGCTGGGTATGACAACGCGAGTGGCTGGGTATAAATGGAAGTGAGATGTATAAATTTGGCATCATCTTCTTAAAGTCAAACCACTCGTCCTGGATTTTCTCCCTGCTGTAAGATGGAATGCAGACATGGTGTTGACTCAGCCTTCGTCAGGCAAAGGAGGACAGCCCTGTAGAGAATGCCAGAATGACACAATGGAAGAACAAAGGTCCCTAGATGACTTCACGCAACAGAACCACCTTGTCCGCCTGGACCGTTCATACACGGGCTGTTACAGAAGAAAGAAATAACTGCTCCTTTTTTGAGCCACTTTATTTTTGGGTATCTGACAGTAGCTTTGCTTGCGTCTTTACCAACACAAGAATTGAGGGCTAGCCTGCAGCTGGAGCTTCCCGGAGTCCATGCCCACCCTGGTCCGCTCTGCCACAGCCAGGTGGAAGGGGCTCTGTCTCCATCAGCTCCGGCCACTAAATACCACAGACTGGGAGGCTTGAACAACAGCCATTTCTCTGCTCACGGTTCTGGAAGCAGGAGGTCCGAGATCAGGGCGCCAGCATGGTCCCGGAATCGAGGAGGGCCCTCTTCCTGGCTTGCGGTCTGGCTGTGTCTCCACGTGGCTGAGAGAGAACACTCATCTAACCCTAATCGTCTCTCCCAAAGGCCCCAGCTCCTAAAACCATCACCCTGGGGGGTAGGGCTTCAACCTGTGAATTTTGGGGGGGAGGGCCCAAACATGCATCCATAGCGGGCGCCACGATCAAAACAGCACTGAGGCCAGTTAGCTGAATAAGCACGTGAACTCACAACCTGAAAGTTCTCTACCTGAAGATGAGCGGCATATGCTAAAATCTCCAATGGATTACGTTTTCCAGGTACAAGTCATCCGTTCTTAGGCATCGGGTGCTCGGGTCATCGGTAGTCACAGCACAGGAGGGTTGTAACACCCCAGCGGTGAAGTCCTCAGCCTTCGGCACACATCACGATCAGCGAAGGATCTGTTCGCCCCTATTACAGGGCAGGCTCCCACCCCAGGACTTGCTGATTCAGCAGGTCTGCAGTGGGACCTGAGAATTTACACGTCTCACGAGGTCCCAGGTGATACTGATGCTGCTGGTTGGGAGATGACACTTTGAGATCTGCTCATACACCGTGTCAGCTTACCATCCCACGTGGTCGTACAGCAAGCAACACAAATGTCACTAGCATCCGACACAGAGTGCTGAAGCCGGATGCTACTGGAAACACTAAGCACCCTACCATTTTAGTGTATCAGAAGACCAGGATGCGTTTCCACTCAGTGACGTGGTGAGTAAACAAATACATCCTTTGTTCGACAATATTATTAAGTGCTGATTTTGCGTGTCAGGCACTGGGAGCCAGCAGGGACAAAGCAGACAAAACACCCAGCTCCTGTGGTGCTTACCCTCACGTGGGGAAAGCTATCACTTACGAAATTTCTATTACGTTCTAAGCCTTTAACAGTGATTATCTCAAATTCCCACAAAGACAGTAAAACATAGGTGTCATTATTCCCATTTTCAAGATGAGAAAGTGGAGCCTCACCGAGTTAAGGAAGCGCCAGATGGGGTGTCTCCACAGCCCACGTACTTTCCATCATAACCACAATGACATATATTTGGCTAACACACAAAGGGACTTTTAGCAGAAATACCCCATATTTTGTCAGCAAAGGATTTCTTTTTCATTTACCATGACCTGGAAGGATCCCTGAAGGTATTGGGAACCTTCAAGAGTTCCCAAGGGCTGAGACAGGAGGACCGTGGGCCGCAGGAGGAGACAGTTTTCCTAACTCTTGACCATGGCCCGCGGTCTGCATCATGTGGCCCGGTGTGGTACTGCTGGGCTGCAGGACACTTCTCTGGGTTTACTTTGACCACCAACAGCACATTAAAACTAGCAGGTCCCTGGTTAACACTGGAGACCCTTCCCTCCTCCAGTCATATTTTTTCTGTAAATATTTCTTGAATCCTCTGTGAGCCAGACACTGTGCAGGGAACTGTGGAGGATTCGAGGTAAGACTTTGTCCCCGCTCTCCAGGAGCTGGTAAAGCAAATATAGCAACTTCTTCCTAGCTGTCCTCCAGCTACGACATCGGGGTCCTCTTTGGGACAATAATTTTTGCCTTTTGTTTTATGGTTTGAACTTTTTATCTTTACTTACAATCTCAACTCATGTATCTGCTTGTGCTGGGTTTTCATTTGTTCATTTGTTTTTGTTTTTTGTTAGTGGAGATATTAATATACAGGAGTTGGTGACGTCTGGCTGGCTCAGTCGAGCGTGCGACTCTTGATCTCAGGGTTGTGAGTTCAAGCCCCATGTTGGATGCAGAAATGACTTTAAAAATTTTTTAAAAATCTAAAATATATATATATTTTGTATATATAATATATTATATTAAGTAAATAAATAAATATATATATATGGGAGTTAGATATTTGGTGAGACCATAGAATGATTTATTTTTTTAAGAGAAATGACAGCGGTCATCCAAGATCTTGGGGAAATACTGAAAAAAAGGACATGGGTCCTGGGGCAATGGAAGAAAGAAAAAAATTCTTGGAAGGTAAAGAATCTATGATCTTCAAAAAAGATACGAGCCTACCCTAAAGTAGGGAGGGAGGAGAAGGGAATCTTAAAAGAGGAAGAGGAAATCTGTGAGGCAAAAAGAGCAGCTGAATGGGTAAGAAAGAGCAACAAAAACACTTAGTAGAACTCTTGCTTGAAAGGCTTTCCTGTCATCGGTGGAACTGCATATGCTTAAACCACACTGAGTGTGGAGGACCGACCAGGTGCATGGTCAACTTCAGGGCACAGTATTAGACTCCAGGTTTTTTTTTTTTAAAGAAGACAAGGATTTAAGTGTATCAGCTTGCAGGTTTGGAGATCTCTAATAGGTGAATATAGGTGACTACATGATGTATTACGTTTGGGGGGCTTGAAATCAGACCCAGTTTGCACAGAGGACTCAGTTCCTGACTCAGAAAGTCAAGTCACCACTCCACCTGGGTATGGAGGGCCACCGGGAGGGAGGAACATAACAAATCACCACCAACAATCGAGTCTTTGTGCAATTTTTATAAAGTCCTCTGTGCAAAGGTGCTATTGTGAACACACATTGTTTTATTTCCACATAACCTTGACTGTGGAAGCTCAATGAACAGCTGTCTCCGCAAATTTTCTGGGCTGTCAAAGAGCCAAAATTTGTCTTGTAGGTTTCTTCTCCAAATTTGAGCATACGGAGATAGGAGATAGTTCTTGAATACAACAGCCTTACCCCAGAGGCGCATTCTTGTGGCCAGTATGCGGGTCTTAATGACACCCATGCCCTGCTGTCTCCCCAAACTTCTCACACACCCTACAGTGGGGCTTCTCAAACATTACGGTGCTTAGCAATTACGGAGGAAGCTTGTTCACATGCAGATCATGTCACTACGGCCTCACCAGATAAATCTGATGCAGAGGGTTCATGGTCAACATATTATGAAACAGGGTTAGAGACAAATGTGCTGCGGGGGCATTTCACAACTCAGCTAAATTTATTGAGTGTGTACTATGCACCTCTCACTGTGCTAGGTACAGGGGATATTGTGGCAGACAAAGCCTGTTCTCATGAAAGTATAATCTGAATAAAGAATCGCACAAATCAGTGTAGAGCCACAACCGTGGAAAGAGGCACGAAGACGAGATACACAGGGCCATGAAAACCTGTGGCTGAGATGTTTTCCCTAGTCCCAGACAACAGGGAAGTCTTCTTCTGAAGGCTCGGTAGGTTATCCAGACAAGAGGGGAGAGATGAACATTCCAGACACAGAGGAAATAGCATGTGTAAAGGCCTTGTGGCCACAGTGGGGGGGCTTGGAGAGTCTGAGGAACTGCCAGAAGCTACCCAGTGGACTCAGTATGTAGTCCAGTGTTGGCCAACCCCAATCAGACCTCCACACTCTAATGTTCCCTCCTTCTGGAAGTCTGACAAAATTGAAGAATTACTGATTTGCAAAACAAGAGCTCTTATTTACGACTAAACGTGAGCTGCTCTAAGATCCATCGTCAGTTAAAACCGGCAGGGCAGCTGCCATGCAAGTCTGGGTAAATCACCCGCCCGGTGCCACCAGAACCCATGCTAAGATAAGGCAACAGCTGTCTAAATCCCACAAGCCCCCAGAGAGGTTGGCGGAGATTGACTCCACAGGAAGTAGAGAAAGGTGGTGGGCAGAATATCAGCAGGACCAGCCCTTGCCAACAGGGCAGAGCCACAGATGGTGGCCGTGATGCTCGATGCATCTATTTTTTGCACACTCTTTTCGAGACCTCTTCCAGCTCTGCTCCCTTGCTCCTTCCAGAGCCACCTTCTCTGACCCTAGTGGCCCGGGCTTTTCTAATGGTTTACTTTTACAATGACTTGTCTTTCTTACCACAAAAGAAAGAAATCTGATGCTCTCATTGGACGATCAAATGTCAGATAAGGGGAACCCTCTCAGGATTTGTGTTTTGAAAAAGGCCTGGACAATTGTAACTCAAAAGAACAAATCAATATGTGTCGAATTTCCCTGCATTGTTACGGCAGACAGGGACGGACCCTCTAACTTTTAGCTGGGCACATGGTACCCAAAATGAAGGCTAGATTTCTCAGCTTCCCATGTAGCCAAGTGTTGCCTTCAGGCCAAGTTCTGACCAGTGGGATGAGAGCAGACAGTTTCTAAGACAGATGTTTCTATAAGGGACAGTTGTCATTCAGGCCTTTCCTCTTTTTATTTTTTTCCAGCCTGGCTGGGGTGACTGATGTCCTACGCATTACCTTGGGCCATGGGAGCAAGGGCCACATGGGAGGGATGGCAAAAAGGTGAGCTGGAGGGGGCCTGAGGACGAATGGGATAAGGCCATTGTTCCAGTCCTGGGCCCCCTTCCTCCAGACTCGTAAGTAAGAGGGAAATAAATCCTAAGGTGTTGGAGCCATTGTTAATTTTGGGTTTCTGTTATAGCCAAAGCCAAGTTTAACTGATAAAACCATCATGGGGATTTTTCTTTCTTTCCTTTTTTTCTTTTTCAGTGGAGGATCACAATTTCTGCTTGGGGTCCCTCAAATGTAGGCAACAATATCCTCCATCTTCATGTGTGGCTGCTTCTTTGGTCACAAGATGGAAGATGAACATGGGTTCATGGGAACATGGCTGGGGGCCCGAGGCTTCGGTCTGAAGCCAGCCCTGCCACAAGTTGGCCAGCCAGTTTCCCTCGCTGGGCTTTTCCTTCCTCATCTGGAAAACAGCCTCCAGGCTCTCCTACAAACCTGGTAGTTTCTAAGACCAGGCTCGCTCAGCTTCACTCGACCCCCGTGCCCACTCTGCCCATCAGAGGAAATTGTTACTAGGATGGGGAGTTTTCATCTGACCAACAGGTTGTGTTTTGAAAGTCCACAGCGCTTGTTTGGAACTTGGCAACACATTTCTCCATGGGCCGAACACATGAAGGTTAGGTTCCTGAGCAAATTCCAAAAATATAATCAACTTGCAGTTAACTTATAGTGCTGAGGGAGTCCTAGAACAATTTGTAAAAGATTGGGGTGTGTGTGGCTGGGAAAGTGCTCAGTTTCCAATTGGACAGGGGACAGAAACACCTTCCCCTCCGGCCTTGGCAGAGAAAGGGACATCCTCCCTCTGCTCTGTGTTCTGATGGGGAGAATAATCCCTTCCATGAATGGCCCGTCCAGGTGCCTATGAAAGCTAAAAAAAAAAAAAAATGAGAGTCTCAGTAGGTGGCAAATATCTGATGAGACTTTTACCTGGCTTTCTTCAGTCGAAATCTGCTTTCATTTGAAAATTTGCCCTGTAGGTAAAAGGCCACTTTGTGAATCTGGCCACATTCTCTTAGGCAAACGTTACGCAGAAGCCCTGGGAGAGGTAAAGGGAAGAAGGGTGCTCTTTTTTAAGGCAATGGTACCTTGCAGTTAAGTTTGGCTTGTCTTTTTGCTGCCGTGTTGGAGATCACGGAGCAGATGTGACCACTGTGAGCTGCGCCCTGACCCTCAGCAGGGCTCTCAAGGGCTCCTTACCCCCTCCCGTCCTTGGAATGTGGGTTCCAGTTGCCTTTCCCATGCCCAGAGGCTGCCCCGAAGACACAGCCTTGAGACAGTGATGTGCTGTTGAGAACACCTGCACAGTATGTGTGACTGAACTCTAAGTGAAGGCCTCTGTAGAAACTTCTAAGATGTGGCGGGTGGGTGTGGGGATCCCCCGACCTTGCTGCTGCCCAAGACAAGCCTCATCTATAAGCTCCTTTGCTTTTTTAAAACTGCCACCTACCAAGCTGGAGTGGCCGCCTTTTTCTTCCCACTCCTACAAGCTTACGAGGGACAGTCTCAGATTACACCTGGGAGGATCCTAAGGAGCTTGCAAACCAACACACAGCAGCTTCGAGTCTGGGCATCCTAGGGAGCCAGTGGTGGGGAAGCAGCCGGCTGCAGATCTGGTTTTATCTGCCTGGGATGCACGTGGGGGTGCGGGGGATGATGTCATAGCTGTCTGAAGGACTCTCATCTGCTTTAGTCAAGTTCCTCCTTCGGAAAGAGCAGGTTAGACCCTGTACCTTTCAGTTGTGTCTTTTCTCTATTAAAATGTCTTTACCACAATCAAAGGTGTTCCCTCAACCGACCCTGCCTTACGAGGGCCCACCTTTCTCTGCCTTTGCACCAGCTGTCCCGCCTGCCCTCCTCTCCCCTTGCTTTCACGCTCAGGCAGGCGAACTCCTTCCCTTCAGCTGTCACCGCCTGCAGGAAGCCTTCCCCACTCTCCACAGGGGGTTAGGTCCTGCTCCGAGCTCTCTCCTAGCACCCTTGGCAAATATCAGGCTGTCCCCACAGGAGAGAATAAGCTGCTTGGCCACATGGGCTCTCGGGTGACCAGCAAAGTGACCTGGTATGCAGTTAGGTCCCTGAGTGTTCAGCGAATGAGCAAACAAAGGTTCCTTCCACTCTGTTCCTTCCCGTGGTGCTATCGAAATCCTGTTCGGGGCCCGCCCCCTCCAGAAGGGCTATCTCTCCTCACTAAATTCTCACTGCATCTCTTGCTTGAGGTACCTATTGTGAAACATAATCATTTACCAGCTTGCATTGTTGTTCACTCATTGCTGTGGCTCTTGCCTTACCAATTGTCTGTTGTCAAAGGACCGTATCTTCTCTTTTTTAATTGCCTCAATTCCTAAGGCCATGCTATACACACAGTAGGCAGTCAATGAATGACTGATGGATAAGTACATGAATCCAAGACTGGCTTCTTTAAATTGTGACCCAATGAAGACTTGCATTTATCTCAGGGAGCTTTTAACATAGAAAACCAAGAGCCTTACATAATTACACCCGCTAGATGCCAGGAGCTCTGCTAGCACTTTCCATGTGTATACATCTTCCTTCTAAAGAGTCAGTTAGGTCTCGTGGTTCTGAGCATGGACCCTGGAGCCAGGCCGCCTGGTCTTCCTTCTTGCTATCCTTAGGGATTTAATCTACATGATACATAGTTTCTTCACTTGTACAATGAAGACAATAATACAAGAACTGTATTAGTCAGAGTTCTCCAGAGAAACAGAACCAACAGGATTAGACAGATAGCAAGATAGATAGAGATATATAGATACAGATGAGGAGATTTATTATAGAAATTATCACACTATTATGGAGACCAAGAAGTCCCATGATCTGCCAGCAGCAAGCTGGAGACCCAGGAAAGCCAGGTGTATCATTTGGTCCAAGGCCTGAGAGTTAGGAGGCTGATGGTGTACGTCATGGTCTAGTCTAAAAGCCCAAGAACGAGGAGTGCCAGTGGCCGAGGGCAGAAGATGGATGTCTCAGCTCAGGCAGAGAGAGAGAGAGAGAGAGAGGAGAGAATTTGCCCCTCGCCTGCCTTTTTGGTCTATTCAGTGGATTGTCCCTCAGTGGACTGGCTGATGCCCACGCCCATGGCCGAGAGCTCCCCTCCTGACTCAGGCTACTGACTCCAATGCTGATCTCTTCCAGAGACCCCCCTCACAGATTCTTCCAGAACCCAGTCAAACTGACACATAAAATTAACCATTACAAGGACCTGCCTCATTAAGGGTTAAAAAGGTAATATAAATGGAAAACAAACAAAAGGTAATCCATATTCGATACTTGGCATAGCATCTGTCTTAGAGAGTTTGAGAAATGCAGCTATTATGCATCAGTGTAGCTCCTAACATCATGACAGAAGGTTTAAGTGAAGCAAGAGCTGTTGGGGAAGCCACGGCTCAGGGGCCCTGGTCTCCTTGTCATTCGACTCGTTGGGGTCCTTGGTGGTGGCACAGCAATGACTTTTAGAACGGGAGTGGTGCGGAGTGTCATTCCGTGTCACTGTACAGGGGCCACCTGGTCCTCAGGATGCACTTCATAAATTTCAGTGAAGGGGCCTGCTCTCCAGGCCCCCCTGTGGGGTGCAATGCCATGTAGACTGTAGATAGCAAAGACTGCTATCCCTTCATTAAAGCAAAGAAAGAATGAAAGATGCTGTTAGCTAGCTAGGATACAGATACTGCAAACAGCCAGTTGCTTACAGGAATCGCTCCTTGACAGCATAAAATCCCCTCATTGCTTGGTGGTGAGAAGAGTATAAATTAAGTTGTGATCCAGCTTAAGCTCTCTCTCCCTTCCTCCCTCCTTTCCCTCACTTCCTTCCTCCCGCCCTCCCCTCTCCCTTCCTTTCTCTCTTTCTTTGCATCTTCCTGTCTCCCAGCTACCCTTCACGGTAAAATAAATGCAAAACAGCCTTTTTTTTTTTTTTTTTTTTTTTTTTCTTCCCTTTGGTTTGAGTGCTACAAACTAGCCACATTACAATGCACTATTTCTAGGGGACGCCTGGGTGGCTCAGTTGGTTAAGCGTCTGCCTTCAGCTCGGGTCATGATCTCAGGGTCCTGGGATAGAGCCCCGCATCGGGCTCCCTGCTCAGTGAGGACCCTGCTTCTCCCTCTCCCTCTGCCACTCCTCCTGCTTCTGCGCTAAATAAATAAATAAATAAATAAATAAATAAATAAAATGCACTATTTCTAGGATGATGTGGAAAGGTACAGTGCCTCAGAAAGAAGAAAAGCTGGCAAATTTTGTAGGGTGTATAAGGTTCTTTGTCCTATGTGTTTGTTTGCCTGCCTGTCTGGGTGAGTGTCTGTCTCTTGCCAGCCAACAGCTTGACAGCCATTTTAATTGGCATGGTTCCCTCCTCCGTATCCCAGCCACACTGGAGGGAGGAACCTGGGCCAAGACGGTCAATGCTGAGGCTTCTCAACAACCCGTGACCTGCGAAAATAGGGATCTGTGCTAACCTGACTCTCTCAGCCTGGATCAAGATGAAAAGTGAAGTAAGCCATTGCCCATGGGTGATGGGATGGGGGCTGAAAGACCATGAGAAATGAAGGACCACAAATGCCTCAGCTGGTTGACCTGCACGTAGGCCAAAGTTGGGCATTAGGGCAGCTGAGAAAGCTAGGGGTGGTGAGAAGGAAGAAGTGGCAGGCGGAGCACTATTGAGTGAGTCGCTGCAATGGGCAAATGCTAGAAGAAAGATCTCCAGACCCAGAAGCCCAGCACCAAACCCAGCACCAGTCCCTTCAAGGCCAGTGTCCACAGCACATTGCCCTGGAGCCCAGGGACTGGTGTCCTCCTTCCCTGGTTATTTTATGTGTATCTCTTTTCCTTGAAGTAGACTTTAGGGGGTGGGAGGTGTCTCTGGTTTTTGCAAATGCAGAGCTTTTTCTAAAACATTTATCTGGCTTCAGGGTTCAAGAGCCCTTGGTTCAAGAAAACCACGAAGGCATAGTGTTAGGAGGACCATAATTGATAAAAATGATAGTGTCCGGATCACACACACCAATTATCTCCACTGGACTCTGCACTCCTGAGAACTAGGGCACTTGCTTTAAAAAAAGGACATCGACAAATGGAAAAATGTCTACAGAAGAAGGGAGCTAGTGCAGTGAGGGGGTTAGAAAAAAAAATCTCATACAGGGACTGAAGAAACTGGGGTTTTTTTTATGCTTTGAAGGGTAAAAATTAAGGAGACAGCAGAGATGTTTGCAATGTTTGTAGAGTGGACACACTGACGATGCACCAGATCTGTGCTGCGTTCTCCCCAGGTGAGAACCAGGATTGTACAGATGTTATGAGGAGCTCAATTTTAGCTCATGGTTTCCCTACAATGGAATGTTCTGCTGCAAGGTAGGGGGTACACGGCCCGTGTGGATATTCAACTAGAGGCTAGTCGACCTTGTCCTAGGAGATGGGAGTTTATACTGGAGGACCTCTGACATTACTGGCAGCACTGTACACGATGAGTTTATCCACAATGACGACCTGTATCTCAGGCCCTCGACTAAGGCTGCAGAAAGAAGTTGGACATGAAGCAGACTGTAAAATAGATACTCCTTTTCATCTCTGGAAGACTTAAAGTTGTCCAGCAAGACAGGGATCATAAAATGCCCCAGATTCTCATCTCATCTGCATCTGTCCCAAGACCTCTCTGACAGGAGAATGATGTAACGGGAGCTCCCCTCACTGAGCTTAGCCTCTCAGAGGAGTGTCCAATTGTCACCTGTAAAGCAGATGGAAAATTCTGGAAAGAAATTTTATTTTCTAAAGCCTAGAGCAATCGCTGGTTGGTACCAGACATTTTTCCAAGGAAAAAGCAAATTCAACCTCTTACCCCCTCCTGGGGAAGTACAAAGGCTGGTTCTGAAAGTTCTGACAAGACTTTGTGACCCTGTTGGCCTTCACGCCTACCACCCCCCAGGTTGTGAATATGCTCACAGAAACCATGCACTTCTGTGGTCTTGCTAGGACAATCAAAACAAAAATCCCTCTCTGGGAGTCAACTTCTCTCTCCTGTGGTCACCTCCATACACCTTGTAACAACTTGGTAAAGGACAGGGATAGTGGAGAGAAATCCCAGCATGTCTCACCGAGCTGTGGATGCTTTCTGGACTCATCAGATTCCTGACTTCCAAGTTAGGAATGGTGTAACAGACAGCAATTTCTGGAAATCTGCCAAGCAGGGCCTGGCGGCCCAGGTGACAAACAGACGACCTGTCACTGCCACTCCTGGTAGGTATAGTCCATCTTACCAAGGAGGTCTTGCTTAAAAAAAAAAAAAACAAAAAAAATCCCTTTTCCTTATTGTCCTACTGTGCCCTCACCCAGGACAAGAATTTTATTCCAGACCCAGTGAAACAGGAAAGTGACAATGACATTAAGTGAAAAAGAGGGATACTTCTACGTGTCCCCATTGAGGGTCTCTGGTTTCCTTAAGAAACCAGAACCCTTCCAGAGAATGATTTGTTGTTTTTAGCAAACAGCCAGGGGGCCACTGGGAAGCCCAGAAGGACACCCTGTGGGGCACTCAGGCTTCCCTGACGGAGGGTTAGGGCGCTCAGCCCAGGCCCGGGGCGGTGCTCCCCTGGCCTCACCCGCATCCCGCCACCGTGACGGGTCCACCGTGAGGGTCGGGCAGCATTTCCCCCCCGACCTCCTCTCCCCCAGCCCCCCTGCCCTCTCTCGCAGAGCGGTGCATTCCGGCTGCTTTCCGCTGCACACAGAGCCTGCCATTGAGCCATTTTCCTCAACACTGCACACACTTCCTGCTGCCAAGATGAGTCACCCCGCAACACATACCCTCAGCCCCCTCCACTCCGTACTTAAAATACTCTAGGGCTGGCCGAACAGAACCCCACGGTGTGTGAGCACGTGTGTCAGTGTGCGGATTGGCGCTCGGCCTTCCGAGGCCTCTGCAGAGTGGACTGCATTGGGTTTGGCCCCGGGGTTCTGAGAGCCAACCGCTTGGGAAGGGGTCTGTTTCTCAGATCTGGATCTCCCTCATGCAGCCTGCCAAACTGTACCCCCTGGGTTGCAGGCAGGTGAAGCTCCATTTTAGCCTCTCTGATCTTGAGCAGAAGTAGCTGACTGCCAGGGGCTGATTTGTCCTGCTTCTACCTGGCGGTCTCGCTACAACAGGACTGCCCTGTCCTGCATTCACCCTTGGGCCCCTGTCTCAGCTCCAGGGGAGGTTCTGCTTCAATCACAACCGCCTCTGGTTGTTTCCCGAGTTAGAACCTGTCATCCTCACTTGGACAGAGGTCCCTAACCTCCTCTACTCTCTGCCGCCATGCTTCTCTCCGCGTCCCATCTACCCACCCCAACGCCCAGCACCCACACTGGGCAGAACTAACCACATTACTCTAGAACCATTCCTCTTCCCCAGAAAAGGAGATTTAAAAATTGTTCTCTTTGCCCCAAGTCTTTCAAAGGAGCTGAAGAATTCCTTCCTCCTTCTTTCTTTCTGCAGAGAGACGTCAGGCCTCCGTAGGCTTGCACTGAACAGCTTTCCTAGTTCCCTCTGCCCACACCTCCCTCCCCCCACCCCCTGCCCATCCACCCCCTCCCCCCCCCCCACCCCCCCCCCCCCCCCAGGGAACTGCATGCTTTCAGCTTTCAACCTGCTGCTACAGCACCCTTCACAGAAGGGCCTCAGAACAAAAGCCCAGCCCAGCACAGCCCAAAGGGACATCCGGTGCTCAAGTTATTCATTACTTGAGTTAGAGGAGGTCACCGAGCAGGAAGCACACTGGAAAGCAAGGGGAAAGGTGGCACAGAGGGTAGGGAATTTGTCAAGGTGACCTTCTAAGAGAACTCGGGAGTCCTGGCAGGGGGTGGGTATCAGGATGGGAAGGTGGCAAAGTCATAGCAACAGCTCCAAGGTTAGACAAGGTCGAATGGAAAGAGCTAATTATACTGAAGCAAGCTATTTCATAGCTTTTGCTAAGCACCAGGCACTGTGCTTAGCATTTTCCCACATCTCCCATTTAATCCTTGCAACAATGTTGTCACTCCAATTTTACTACTGAAGAAGGTACAGCCCTGGAGAGAACAAGTGACTCCCCCAAGGTCGTAGAGCTAGCCAGGACTGGAGTGTGAACACCGGGTCTGTCCTGCTCTGTTGCTCTTTGTGGTGATGTGGTCAGATGGTCTTCGAGGCTGGGCAGCTGCAGTCTCGTTCTGGTTCTCACAGGGCTGAGATCACGTTCTGTAGCGGCACTACCAGGTTGGGGCGGCAACATGGAGGTTCCTGGGAAGCCTGGGAGAGGCTGGTTTAGAATGAGAGGCTGAGAGGCTACATTGGCTGTGAAGGAGCGACCCTCTGGACCTGTCAAAACCTGGGGAGTCTACATACAGGGGAGGGAGAATGAGTAAAGCTGGGGAGCTAAGATTTGAAGAGGGAGTGTCCTCCAGAGGAACACAGTAGGTCAAGGACAAGAGAGGAAGCTCATCCTTGCCAGACACAGAATCAGTCTACTTGGCATTTGCCACAGCCCTAGAAAGCTAAGGTAGGGCACCTCTCTTTAAAGAGAAAATGGGGGTTCTAATTAAAAATCTGGCACCGTGAGCCTTTCTCCACATTGTTTTACATGCTTCTACTGGAGAAGAGAGAGGAAGACATAGGGAGGGGGCAAGGGAATCCAGGAGTGGGGGATGGAAGGGTGAGTGGGGGGGGTATGTCTATTTCCCTTAAGCCCCTCATCCCATCCCCTCATTCAACACTTTTTGCTGATTCTGCCCACAGGCTTTTCTCCCTCTTACTTGTAGTGAGCACACCATAAACACATGCCCTTCCCAGTGATCTGTCCTGCTGCAAACTCCTCCACAGGTTACTTCTCCTGGGACAGGGACCAGGGGCATCCTCTCTGCAGGTGCACCTCTTCCTGAAGTTCTCCCACCAACTTGGGGCTTTTGCAACATAAACACTGCAGGGGCAAAGCAGGGGCTGGCTTCCTTTCTCAACACACCGTTCTCAGGGTTGCCCTTGACAGAGCCCTGCATGGAGCAGTCCCTCTGGGGCTGAGGGTGGGGAGTTAGGTCACTGCCTCTCCTCTGAATTTCAGGGATTTTCAGGTTTTCGCAAGTCTTGTGGATGGGCCTTGCGAAGGATTAGTGGGAAAGAGCTCATTCTATAGCAGTTGGAGCTTGTCCTTAGACCTGCAAGGTTGACCTTGGAGACGGAAAGGTGGCCATGACAAGCATCCCTGTACTGGGTAACATGGCGCTGGAAGTCTTTTCCAGGGTGGGCTAGGTTGCTCTCTAGGGATGGGGCTTCCCTGCAGTGACTGCAGAGACACCCCTGCCGATTTCTGCTGTGTCACCACTGCCCTGGGAGGGATGTGTGAAGCTGCTCAGGTGTTCAGAGGAGAGAGATGAAACCAAGGAGTTCGGCTTTTCAGCAACAGGGAATAAGGGATGGGAAGGGGGACTGCCCCTCAACGTCCTGCCATTTGATCTGGGTCTTCCTAAATTCTTTTGGCCTCAGGGATTTTACAGCAGAACAAAGTGGTCGGTACTCCCAAGGCGGCATAAAAAAGCATGTCAGTGAGAACACTGGCCACCTACTGGGCACCGAGGAGAGTCCGCAGTGGTTGGGTCATGTGCAAATACTGTCGTCCGGGCGTAGACTGGTGTGAGCCCGCCATGAAGTGCGACTAGTCTCCCAGGGAAGACACACCGGCGGGCTAGTGGTCGGCCTCCTACTCCTTCCAACCCGGGATCCGCCCAGGGTGGGTTTGGTGACTGTCCTGCTTGAGGTGGCTCAGGCTGCCCACTAGAAGCGCGTCAGGCAGTCAGGAGCCAGGGCTGGCGGGCTGGGCTGGGCTGGAAGGAGACGGACAGGCCGGAACTGCAACCGCAGAGGCGGGGAGCGCGCAGGGGGCGGCAGGTGCAGGAGCGGAGAGGCAGGGCGGAGCTAGGCAGAGTCCCCGACTCTCAGGCGTCCCCGAGTGACCTTCCCCCACCCCTCCAGGGCGTACGAGGGGTGGACCTGCAGCGGAGGGAGACCGGGAACGTGCGGCTGAGAGCAGGCCGGCGGGAGGGACTGGATCAGGCCAGCTGGACTGGGGTCCCCGGGCGTCTGCGGGGTGCCGGGCGACGCAGGTGCGGTGCACCTCACTACGGAGGAGGAGGGCTTGCATCCAGCCGCGAGCGAGGAGGGCGCTGCGCAGTGCCGCCTGCGCGCGCGTCGCCGTTCCCTCCGCCCCTCGCGCCCCCGCTCTCCAGCCCGCCCCACTCGCCGCCGCGGCTCCTTTGTGCCTGCCCCGCGCCCGCCCCTTCGGGCCCTAGGCCCCGCCCCCTCCGCGCCTGCGATTGGCCAGCCGGGCCGCTAGTGGGCGGGGCCCCGGGCCTCCCCGGCGCGGTATATAGTAAAGGTAGGGCGTGCAGTCCGCCAATTTCTCCGCTTGAGGCGGGTGCGCGTGGGTCCGTTCGCTGTCCGTTTGTCCGTCCTTCTCTCTGACTTTCTCCTTCCCCTGCCTACCTCTGCAGAGGTCACAGGAGGCGGGGGCCGAGCACGCGGCCCCAGTGGCAGCCGGAGCGGCAGCTGCTTCGCCGACCCCCAAACCCCTAAGGGCAAGAGGAGCGCGTGGCGGACCAAAGAGAGCCCGCGAGCGGCCGTGCGCCCACCAATAGGTGCGGGGCTCGGAGCCGCCCAGCCTGCGCGGCCCCTCCCTCCGCCCTCCGCCCCCGCCGCCGCCTCCCCCTCCTCCAGCTCCTGCCTCTGCCCCTCCAGCGCGCGTCTGGCACTCGGAGAGCCGCAGCGGCAGCGGCGGGTGCAGCCTGCGGAGAGCCGGGCCGGGGCCGCCAACCAGCAGCCCGGGAGGACGCGAGGGCGCGCGCCGCACTCACCCACCCTCAGCCCCCGCGGCAGCCGCTGACCCGCCACCATGGCCCGCGGAAAAGCCAAGGAGGAGGGCAGCTGGAAGAAATTCATCTGGAACTCGGAGAAAAAGGAGTTTTTGGGCAGGACCGGTGGCAGTTGGTGTAAGTAAGGGGTCCGCAGCTCCCCACACCCCACAGCGCCTTGTCTGTCCGGGGCGACGCATCCCTGCGCAGGCTCTGCGGACCGCTCGGCAAGCCTCCCGCCGCCCGGGGTGGAGCGGGGTCGGCAGCGGGCGCTGCTCGAGTCGCGCCGGCCTGGGCTGGTCATCCGGTGTGGAATGCGGAGCCCGCAGGTTGGGCGCGGGAGCTTGCCGGGCAGAGAATTACGTAGATTGCCAAGGTCTTGTCTTGGTAATTTGCAGTCTGTCCGAGCATCGCTGGAGCCCTTCCCTCCCGGGAACGGGCCGGGTCCGGGAGACTAGATTTGTCTCTCCGTGTAGTCATGTCCCAAGCCCTAAAAAATGAGATTTGAGGCAATGAGAGAACCTCATGGGGGTAATCGGATCGGATGCAGGCGAGGTTGTGTGTTACAGCACCTTTCTAGTCTAAATACCTCAAAAGGCGCGGGTGGTGGGCGGGCGAGCAGAATCCGTCCACACTGCAGTATTTCTTAGCTATGCCCAGAGTTTCCCCAGTGACCTCCCCTAGAGCCATTATAACCCAGAAGGGGCCCAGGAGGCCCGTGGAACATGGTAAAGTCTGGGTGTTTTCAGTGTCTACACACAGATGCGGAATAAGTAGCTTGGGTTGATTACAGTGAAGGGTTAGTCTAAGAAATAAATGGCTTAAAGGTAGATGGAGCTCACCTTACAGGATTTGGGGCAGCCTGTTGCTTGGCTGGATGGAATTTTTTTTTTCCCTCATTGAAAATTAGATACCTTGTTTTCTGCCTCCCTTCACCGGAAGGGTGACATTTTTTTTTTAAAGGTCATTTTGAAGGGCAGAGTTGTAGGCAAATCTATAATAGAGTCGTGACTGCGGAAGAGAGAGGAGAAGGGAACTCCCCCCTCCTGCATCACTGCCCCCTCCTTCTCTAATATCATCACCATCATCCTCATCAATACCACTAGCACCACCACTGCAACCACTGAGGGAGTCCTGGCTAGGGGCTGATGCAGTGTTCCTGATTGGGAGGATCTGTGGCCATCACAGGAGAATGAGTCAGGGAAATAGTGCTTGGCTGACATTTTGAATTGGAAGAAGCTAGAGTATATGATTTTTGCAAAGAAAAAAAAATTGCAGCCTTTAGTGGGGCTCTCTTGATTGAAAAATAAAGGGTTAATTATGCATCACACTTCAAGGTTAGTCAAGGTGAAACGGCATTCCAAGATATTACAGGGAAGCATAGGTATTCCTGAACCATGTTAAATGTAGGTCTTTCAAGTGATGGCTTTTGACTTGTATTTTATGTTTTGTTTTATTTTGGGGAGCCTGTGTTCTTCAGTGGGATTATTGACATAGTTTCTCATGCATAAAGATAGCTCTCGGTTTTCTCAACATGGAAGCGAAAACCTGAAGAACTCAGGGTGTGTGTAGGGTGAACGGCCCCTGGCCAGGGCGATCTCCTAGCAACTCCTCGTAACTTGAGTGAGTCCTGGAGGTGGGGGGTGCGCTGCGGAACGGAACGGGTCCCCTTCTCCCGGATGCACAGGGGGCTCCAACCCTGGTGGTCTGGTCCCAGCCTTGTCACGGCCCAGGGGCTGCCTGGACGCCAGACATATTGTGAAATTTGCCCGCTAGTGTTTTCCCCTCTCATAAAATAGATTTCTTTCCTCATTCTAATTCCAGAATAATATTTGCTTTAGAAGGTAAGGCAGTATAGGAAGATTTGTTCCTTAAGCTGACATTTAATGGGGCAGCCTCCATTTGTGAGAGAAAGCGCGCGCGCGCCTGTGTGTCTTAATATTGGTGTCTTGATAGCACATCCTGCAAGGTGCCAAGACACTGATTTATGAATGCAGACATCAGGATTGGTGTGCTTGTCTCATCTTTGCTTCTCTTTTCCAAGGTACAGGTGCTGGGCTAAAAATTCAGGTTTTGCTTTGCGCTAATTTGTCTCCTCTTCTCTGGCAATGTAAGAAACGACAGACCCTCTCTTATCAGAGAAAGTGATAGCAGTTGCTGTCTCCTACGGACGAAATGCTACCTTTGCAGCACTGGGCCCAACATGAATGCCCTTGGGACGAGGGCAGGTTGCCCTTGGCTCGGTTTTGCTTATAGGTAGATTTTCACCAAGATGGACGCAGGAACCTTGCCTGTCACCTGCTGGAGAAATGGCAGCATGCAAATCACCTGTGGTTTCCACCTTTTTATTAAGTTTCCACCTTTTTGTTAAGTTAATACAGGCATTGGTAGGTTTTTATTAGGTTTACTGCTGGGCCAGGATGCCAATCTTTCCTTTTGCCTGTGACCCTTTGAAGGGTACTCATTTTTTTTTTTTTTTTCCTAACTGGAAAACCTCTATATTACTTGCATTTTTTTAAAAGGAAGAAAAATTGCTGAAGGGTAAAAAAAAAAAAAAAAAGCCTCTAAAATTTACCCTCCGTGCCACCCTGGCCGGTTGGTACAATTTGTCTAGCTTTTCTTTTTGAGCAGCCCCTGGTAACCTGTGTTGGTGAGTCCGCTGCATAGGTCCTGCCAGATGTTCATGTTCCTCTAACCAGTTGACCTCACAGCTGTCACTGGGAAGATTTTGCTAAGTAACATCTTGGAGCAAAAGAGAAAAATCCCTCACTTCTCTTAGGGTACAGTGTCAGGCAGAATGGAAAGGCTGTATCTTCTTCGGCCTTAATCAGTGTGCTTGCAAAAGGACTGATTTTTCCATTGCTCTATTTGTATTTTCAATTGTCACCTCAATTATGTACCTTCTTAAGTTGTTAGAATTCGGTATCAGGAGTCCAAGGAATGAGTGTAAAAATGCTCCAGTTGTTGGAGGAGCCAAGTGTGGTCAAGCTAAGAGCACCAAGACGGGGGGGGGGGGGGGGACACAAAAAGGGAGGTTACACCAGTTCCTTTCTGACCGTATTATACCAACTCTTGCACCTCTTAGGAGCATTCACTGGAAAAATTTTCCAGATCTCTTGACGTCAGAGCCTTACCATTTGCCTACTGCTACTTGGATACAGAATGCAGCCGTTAACCCTTGTCCTGCTGGGAGGCAGTGATTGAGCTGGGCAGCTATGGTTCTGGATTCTACAGTCTTTCATTTTTCCCTATCTTTGGCTCATGTCCTGGCCTTTTTCCTACTTTTTTCCTTCTTTTTTTGGATAGGGGAGGAAAAGAACTATGATTAAGCATCTTGGTCTTATGTGCATTTGGCTTGTTTTACTGGCACTTACAGCATGATTTCCCTGAACCGTGTATTTGCTGATTGGAAAGCTGGGCTTTTAAATGCATGCCAAAGGCAACCCGGCTAGTTCCTGGGACAGGGCGCCCACTCTGTCCCTCCATCCCTCCACCATGCACCAAGACACTTCCTTTCAGCGCTCTTTTGTTCTGTACTTTGTACCCCCAGGACCCCAGCATTTACCGCATGACATCTGGAGCTTTTTAGAAGTAACCTAAGGCTCCTTCGTGCAGTCCTGTTTCAGACTTGATAACCTTACGGTTCACTTGCTCCTGTTCTTACGTTCGCAGGGAGATGTTGACTGGCACGGGGCTGCCGGGCGATGCCTAGTACAGCCTGTTACTATGCGGCTAATCGGGGAGATAATCCTTGTAGACCAGTAACTGATAGCCTCGTTCCCGTCTGTGCGCTTCGTGGTGCTTAGCTTCTTGTGTTTTCTGCTTTTGCAGCCAGCTCAGCCTACGTCCTGCTTTCCTGCTAGCTGTGGGAGAAAGAAAATGCCGCTTGTCAAGCCAGTCAGTGTTCTGGGTCCAGGCAGAAGATGAAATAAAAATATGCCTGTCATTTTGACTATAAGATTTCCTTTCGTTTCCTCCTCGTTTGGTGCCCCTGAAGGAAAACACAGTGTGCTTAGTGCCTAATACATGTCAGAAGTGGGGTGACAGAAAGGAGCAGAAGAGCTTCCCAGGGTTTCTCGGCATTCATTGCTCTGGCCTAGCATAAAAACTTGCAGGCATTCGAATATTTGAAGAAGCAGCAGGGCTTGGATTGTAGGATTGAGATGTCAGGGGCAAACAGGGCAAGAAAACCTGCGTCTGTCTCTGAGGGAGTATATTGTCATATTTGCGATGTGTTGCATAAGCACACAAACATGTCCCTAGATTTTATTGGTGATCTTCATGAAAATTTTTTTATTTAGGCAGTACAATTATTTCCTGTAAATAATCTTAGTTCTAGCTGAACATTCCTCTTACCCTTACCTCCCCCCAACACACACACACATTGTAATGGAGGACTGCCCGTCTTTTGTTTTTACCCCATTGTGTGGGAATATGGTTCATGCTCTGGATCAGTGTCGGAAAAGGAAGTTCTGAAGACCCACTGGAGGGGAAGCCAGTAAGGAAGTCCCTTAGTCTCTGAGAAGATTACCCTTTCATTCTGAGTGTGTGACTACATCACAGCCTTGTCTTTCTGTCTGTGCTCCTTGCAGTTAAGATCCTTCTGTTCTACGTGATATTTTATGGCTGCTTGGCTGGCATCTTCATTGGGACCATCCAGGTGATGCTGCTCACCATCAGCGAATTCAAGCCCACATACCAGGACCGAGTGGCCCCACCAGGTAACATGAATGTGAATAAGTTCAGTTCTTCGGGAGGTAAAATGGGTGTCACTTTTTCACTCAGAAAAACACTTTTCTGAGAATTGTCTGTAATGCAGTCGTAAACCGAGCCTGGTTTAATAGGAAAAATGGGAGCCGCTCACGGTTGCAGACAGAGCTCCGGGGGTTGCAGATGTCTTATCTTTACGGCTCTGCAATGAGGGTGAAGAGCCCTGGTCGCCCCTGGCCCCTGAGCCTGCACCCCACCAGCTTGTGACTCCCGATGAGGCATCCTCACTGCCCAGTGGGTTGGTTAGTGGGGTCATTACAGGGCCTTTCCAGCTCAGGCCCGTCTTTCACTTTCTCGAGGGGGCTGTGACTCAGATAAATCCTTTAAAAAAAAAAAAAAACCCACTTCAGCTCCTGTTTTGAACGATTAAGTTATTTTTAGGGATGATGAGAAGCTCCGACGTGGCCGATTACTCAACGGAGAGAAGCCATGGCTTCAGGAGTCCGTTCTCCCACCTGCTGTTGACTGAGCTTGACTTAGTTTGACCTTGAACAGCGGCGCACTCTCTTCTCACGTCTCAGTGTTTGTACCCGCTGGCTTAGTATATCGGCTTTGTAGACCCATTTTGCAGTTTCACTGTCTCCTTTAGCTCTGAAAACTTGGGATGAACAAGGAGAGGTCATCACAGAAGGAAAAAATGCCGCACGCGTGCCCCGCTGCTATCTGGGTGCTGTCACTGTTGAGTGACGTGCACCCCGTGCGCCTTGTGCATGTCCATTGCAGTCACTGAACCCTGGGGAAAGCCCGTGCCCTTAACGCCTGACGCTGATGGAAGGATGGGACAGCAGGGCAGCTGCAAACCTGATCGTGCTCGCTGGCTCTTCTAAACTTCATTGTCAGAAGGACCTAGAGACAGGAAATGTTGCATGAATTCTGGCTTCTTGCATTATAAATGACCTTGAGGCTGCCACTGGGGTGGCAGTGACGTGTCTCCTCTCCACTTTCCCTGGCAACGGCTTCGTAACAGCTGTATTTAGGTGACAGTCTTGAGGCCGTCTTCATGGCACCGAGCAGCTTGGATCACGGCACTGGGCGGCCTCGCTCAAGTGTGGCTGCTTGTCCCAAACTTGTTGTGTCTGCCTCCTCACGCGGCTGTGAAAGGCTCGGAAGAAAATCTTCAGAATATGGAGGTGGCGAACGAACATTGCTCCCTAGCCTCAAGTCCCATGGTCCTCCACTGTAAGGAAACCCTGGATAGTGCCCAATGAATTTAGATCTAGGGGATTTTGGAAGTAGGAAAAAAGCAAACATGTAAGTATATAAAACAACTTTAACCTGGTTAATAATCCGCAGTTTCCAGCAAGTACTTTCCCGAAGAGGTGGGTCTCTGGAAAGGCTGAAGCAGAAATTCTGGTAAACCTTAAGTAAACAGGTCGTACGCTGGCTTTTGTGACAGCGAAGTCCAGTGTGTCCTCTTCTGTTAGATTTTTATGGTAGTGTGAGTAGTCGTCATTCACATTTGTGTAGATCTTTCTATTTTTTTAGCCACTGAAAGGCTGTTCTTTAATCATGATGCCACTTCATAATAATTCTTATCCTCAAAGCTGAAGAGTCAGGCATTTAACTTCCTTGATATAAAACTGTGCTGCTTGTCTATATAAACTGTGGGGAGTCAGCCAATAAAAGTAAAAAATTTCTTCGTGTTCTTTGCAGAAAGGGCAATTCCACTTTCAAAGAGAAAAGCCTAAGAAAAGAAAAGGCTGAAGTGCCAGACCTTTTAAGTGGGGACTTGGCCAGTGACCTTGCCTAGAAAATCTGTGGAGGTGCTCAGCCCTTCCTGCCCCCTCTCCCAGCCTCCCCCCCCGCCCCGTTCCTTCCAGCCCCTTCTTAAAAGACACATTCTCAGTACCTATATTTAGTGTTCTCAGCCGTTAGACTGACCTGACAAACCGTCGCTTCTCCAGAGGAATGCTGATGGCTCATCGTGGAAATATGCGTTCCTGTTCTTTGGCCCGAGTCACAGGAAAAGTGCTTTCTCAGCTCTCCCTCTTCCCTGTCCTGCTGCCTGGGTTCTTTGTCTTCGAATGTCTCTTTTTCCTCCTTTCCTCATCCACCACCTTGCCAGGAGAGTCTGGGCAGAGGACCCTTTGCTCTTGCCCTCCCAAGGGACATGACTTTGATTTGAAAATGATGGTGGCCTTGGAGCAGGGAAGCCAGGTGAGCAGAGCCATGAAGTGCAGCCTGGGACTGTCCCTGGGTGCTCGGAGGGATCCTCACTGGACCCTCCTCTTGGGATCTGTCAGAGCAGATCTCAAGAATTCGTGTTTTGGGTAGGCTATTCCTTCAGTCTGCGTACTGAACACATTGTGGAAGAACACCTTGGCAATTCCACGTCGTATCTCCAAGCTTCCATATTTGTGAAAGCGAAGGAGGGAAGCTTGTATGTTTCAGTCAGATGAAGCTACTGAGTGTGAAAGACTCGATATGTCATTTAAAGATTGGAAGACTTAGTAATGCTATTATTAACGGAATTGGGGGCATGAGTACAGACCCGGCCTGACTGGGGTTTGACTGCGTTTTGCACTCTGGGCACACCTTGTAACTAGATCTCTTCTGAATAATACGTGCAAAGGTGGCCAAATTAAACAGTGGCAATGGTGCGGTACATTTGGGTCTGTTTGTCTGGAATACTGGATAAGCGGATAGGCTGAACAGGAAAGTCTCCGAGAAAGGACTAAGTTACAAAAATGGAAGTGAAATTTAAGGAAAAAAAAAAAAAAAGGCATCGTGTGCAGTTTCTGGGCTTGAGCCATGGTGGCGTCGGTGCCCCCGATCCTCCTCACAGCGTCCTGTTACTCTGGGACAGTGGTGCACAGATCGCCCCCTCAGCTCGGAGGGCACAGGGCCAGCGCTTCCGCTGCGATAGAAGGTGAAACATACAAATTGTTGCGTCTGTGGGTCAGGAATGGCTGATTATTGGCCCTGTGACATGGCTTAATGTAAATATGAAAGCAGCCCCGAGTTCCTAAGCCATTGTACACCTGTCCACTGCGAAGCTGACCCACGAAGGAAAAGCAGGAGCCTTGGAGTTGGACACACTCCCCACCATTCCGTGCACTACTTGACCTCATGATGCCTCCGTCCTCATCTGCAGAATGGGAATAATACCCTGTGAGGGTGTGAAGTGACTAGTGGCAAAGCTAACGGCATCAAGCAGAGGGTAGCTGTTAGCAGCCACTTCTGTTCTTCTACTGGAAGGAGCAGTTTCTTCTCCGGGACTGAATTCAGTATTTCTAGACTGTGAGCTTTGGATGATGGAGCAGGGACGCATTATACACTTAGCGATTTTCACGGGGTGAATAGCATCTTGGCTTTACCACAGAAAGCGTTTGGGAGAAATTGGGTTAGGAAACACGCTTTAAGATATTTTTAGGTAAATGTAAGTGACACTGGAATTGTCACGTAGTCTGTCCCTTTAACATACCCACCCTGGCCAGGTGAGCCCTGCCACTCTTTCTCCCTGGGAGTCCCTATTCGGGAAGGCCCCTGCGGTGGCTGGCAGCAGCTCTGCTCATGCTGTTCACTGTTGGACCTGGAGGGGGACTCTGCCGTCGCCATGCTGGGAGAGCCCGGGGGCATGGGACCTCGCAGGCCTCGCTGCCTGCCCAGCACTGTCGTGCAAGAGCATCCTCTGCCCGGGCTGCCCTCCCTCAGCCCCCGCTCACTGAGCCACAGTGGAGTGACGTGAACGTCCCTGTATGTCAGTTGGCGCCCAGGGGAGATTCCCAGCCGCCTTGCTTCCTGCTGAGCAGGTTGCGGGTTGCTTTTACTTTTGTTTTGAAGTAAAGATGGCGCAGTGTTGGAAGAACTAATAAAAGGTTCGTGCTCTTGGGGCGCTGGGGTGGCTCAGTTGGTTGAGCGTCTGACTCTTGGTCTCCGCTCAGGGTCATGAGATCGGGCCCCGTGTCCTGCTCCACGCTCAGCAGGGAGCCTGCTTGAGATTCTCTCTTCCTCTCTCTCTCTGCCCTGCACCTCCCCTGCTCGCGCACTCTCTCTAAAATAAATTAAAAAAAAAAAAAAAGGTCATATTCTTGGTGCCATGGTAACCAGACTCGAGGAGGGCGGGTGGGGGGCGCAGACCAGCAGACCACACTGGAACCACTGGAAGTGTCAACTTCATCTTGACTGTAAGAGGGAAATAGCTTGTCTTCCATTAGGGTACAAGGCATTATAGTTCAAATCTCAGTGTAATTAAGCCAAATTCTTGAGAAATCAGTACGTCTGTCTCAGTTGCTTATTTTCTCAAACTATCACACTTGTATTACTCTCACTTAAATTTCAAAGGGAGAATTGGAAACGTTTGGCTTCCTTCTAGGTTGGAAGAATTGTTATTTCAAAGTGCCAATAGGGTGTTTTTTGTTTTTTGTTTTTGTTTTTTTCCTTTGCCATTTCCATTAGATTCCATTGATTTGTACTCTGTGAGCTGACATGCTAAACACACAGTGCTCCCCAGGCCTGGCTGCCCCTCACATTCTCCCTCCTCCTCTCTTCCCACCCTTTCATGGATCCTGCCAGCTCACTCCCAGAGTTGGTGGCTCTTGATGAGCTAGGATTGGTGGCTATTGGGATTTCCAGAAGCTACTGTCCAGACCCGTAGTTTGGTGAAGGGTTTAGGGCAGCAAGCTCCACAGATTCTTACTCTCCAGGGGGCCCCAGCCCCGCTGCGTGGCGCCAGCAGCTCACCAACCCATGTTGCTATTTCTTCATTTGTAAAGACCAAGATAAAGCTAGTAAGTTAGCTCTTGGGTACACAGGGAGCCTAATGATTAACTTAAAAATGTTCTTGGAGCCCCAGAAAAATGAGTCCTTTGAGGTAAATGAGCAGAGCAGAGACCTCTGACACCTAGGACTGGGTAACGAATTCCATCCATGGAGGGATAATGGGGAGAAAGTGCTGAATCTGTGTGATTTCTTTTAGAGGATTTTGCTGTGCACACTCTGTTCTGGAGGATGTCGTAGAAGGAGCGACGGCCTTGTGGCCTCCATGTGCTGCAGTTACGCAGGATGGGGCTGCTCAGTGTGTTTATTGGAGCGTTCACATGACCTGAGGGCCCATCTGACGCAGCTGGGACTACGGCAGAGTTGGGGAGATGAAGGAGAATAGGCATGTCTATTATCTAGTGGCTTCCAACCAGAAAAATACAGCTTTTCCCACATACATGCATGAATAGACATTACCCAATATGTATGATACGGCGTCTTGTTTCAGGTTATTGGTCACTTAGCAGACGTTATGCTCTGTATCTAGACAAGTCAGATCTGCTGTATATGTTTGTTCAGTTTGGCCTTGAACAGAAAAGCTTACTGTAAAATGGTAGGGTTTGGCTCTTTGAAGGGGGGAGATGTGTGTGTGTATGTGTGTGTATGTATCTGTACACATAGATGTGTAGGAGTGTCTATAAAAATCATACCCCCAATTTTTTAAGTTGCAAATTACTTTTCAACTTGGACTGGACAGGACATCCATGGTATGTGTGTACTGTGTGCACGGCTACATTGTGTTTCTTTGCCTTGGGTGCCCTTATTAGTCATCAGGGGTACCCTCCTGGAGGTTTCTATGGAAAATGATGCCTATTTAGAGTATTTGGTCTGGTGACTTAAGGGGTGTATTAAATGACCATACGAGCAGCTGTGCTTTGGGATTCACTTGAGTAACTGTTACAAGGTTACAATGGCCATGTTCTGGTTTAAATACTTAAAACTCACAAGTAAATTGAGGCATTGTAAACTCGCTACATTATAAACCTAATTGGACACAATATACTTCCTAGTGAAAAGCCTTTTTTTGTCTTTCCTTTCCTTTCCTTGTTTACTTGCTGGTTCCCCCACCTGCTACTAAAGCCAAAACCTGAGTGTTTTCCTCATTTGTTTCTCAAGAGATGGGGGACCAAGGAAAGGCAAATGTAACTATAAAAGGCAACTGCAAAGCCAAAGAGGTGTTTTTTTGTTTTTTTAAACTCCAAATCCTTTGTAAAGATGCCATCCTCATTAAAAACCCAGTACTAAAATTTCACATCCCATTTATGATTTCAGTCCACT
>NW_022589757.1:8826316-8857108 GCF_004348235.1 Phoca vitulina
TTTAGATTTTATTTATTTATTTGAGACAGAGAGAATGAGAGAGAGAGCACATGAGAAGGGGGAGGGTCAGAGGGAGAAGCAGACTCCCCGCCGAGCAGGGAGCCCGATGCGGGACTCGATCCAGGGACTCCAGGATCATGACCTGAGCCGAAGGCAGTCGCTTAACCAACTGAGCCACCCAGGCGCCCCACTTAGGTGGCTTTATTAAATAATAAGCGAAATGTAATTTAAGGGAAATGGCTCTACCAGGGCAAAGCTGTATAGAACTCAGCATGGTGAATGTCAATTCAAGTTCAGAACACTGGCGAGGCAAAAGGTTGTATCTGTTTCCTGGAATATGATTTGAGACCACAAGCCAGTGATTGGGTGTTCTGTTATCTTTGGCCTCTGGGAGTTACCACTGGAAACAAAGCTCATCCTTGTCTAAAGTTACGACTAACAACTTTAAGGAGTGGGCAATGTAGAGAGGGACTAGCTGAAAGTATCCAGTCTCATGTGAACACGACTAATGAGGATGCCGGCCAGCAAGATGGGATTTGTGTAGCCCGGGGAGAGTGTCACAGTTGCAGAAATCTGTGTGGACTCAAAATAATAAATTGCCAAGTCTGATCCCGTTCCTTTCTGTCTCTTCCCGTTAGTCTGAAAATGTAAAGTAAATGATTTAGATATCCGGTCAAGGGTCCTCCATCAGCCTCTTGTGTGTATATAATTGCTTAAGGGAAATTACTTTTGAAGAGAGGAATTTTCCTAATGGTTTGGAAAAGATCTCATCAGAGAACTCTCCTAATTAAGATGATCCAGAGCAGAATAGGCGAGGGGATTGATCTCTGAGAGTTTCCAGGAAGAGAACTTCTCAGGCCAGAAGGCTCTGGATGAAGAAAAGGGGAGGCAGAGCTGCTGGGGGATGGAGTGAGAGCTTGCCCAGACATGGGGGAAGGAGAGAAGACATGCTCACCAAGGAGGCTGTGTCCAGACTTGACTACAGGGTGGCTCCTGGGTATTTATGTATGTATGTACATGCTCCAGTAGCTGAGGGTTTAGAGAGAGGAACTGACAGCATGACCAGAACCCAAACCATGGATGCTTCTTTTTCTGGAAGCAATCTTTAGATCATAAGTTGGGTATCTTAAAAGGATGGTCACTAAGGCTTATGGTAGTTACACCTTCAGGATCCTTCAGAGACCCCAGAGGTAAACTTCAGCAGGCAGGAAAGCATGGCTGACTTTCCTGGGGTTGGTCTGCCATTCCTGGGCTCCCTCTCCCGAGGTTCTGTGTCACTTCAAATGGAAAGGACAGGGCAGTGGCTTTGGCTCAAGGTCTAATCCACCTCAGCAAGTCATAGGATTCTAAGACCCTGTGCTTAACTGTCTCTTTTACTCTTGGTTTCTCAGTCCCACAGTTTCTGATGCTTCTCTGTGTTGAACACAGTCACAATTCTTCAAGCATCTTCAAACTGCATTTCTCTCACATGGAACCATACAGGCTCCGTGGCGCTTAGATTGTGAGCCATACTTACTGAAGGATTTGGGCTCCTGGATGGAAATTGGCGAAAATTGATTCAGTTACTTGGTTTTCATTATTTCTTCTTCGCCCGATCTAGAGAGAAGCGAGGCCAACTCTATAGAGCTTTCCTGGGCCAGTGGTAACCATTGTGAGTGCAGTAATAATGCCTACTATTTCCATAGATTAGATTCTTAACCATAGAGGCGCTTGCTAATGGGAATCATGTGTTTGTCTCTGGGTGGGCGTGAACTTAGTTTTGGCCACAGTTCTCAGGCTCTTGAAAGATGCACTCACTAGCAGTGCCCTTCTGCTAGTGAGAGCCCAGAGCCCTGACTCAGGGTGCTGATGCTTGGGGGTCCCACACGTGTCACCTGGTCACTTTTAATAGTGGAGAACTTGGACTTGGTAGCTCAAGGGAGTGAAAAGCACTCTGCATATGCCACCTCCTCTCCCTGCTGTCCTTTTTGCTCTGGGAGAGTCTGAGAAGTACATCACCCAGTCCGGGAGATGGAAGCTTGGTCTTCGACTGGCCCCTGGAAGAGAGAATTCAGAAGGGGCTGGATCGGAAGGGGCTGCCCGGACAGCTGAAGCCGGACACTCACCTTGTGGTTGAGGTCCTACCATATTCTAACATGATAGATGTTATTAGTCCATTTCTGCTCCCACTCCCACCCCGGTCACACAAAGTACCTGAGATAGATTTCAGCAAACCTGCATAACCGATTTTGAAGGCATTTGCCTCTGACATTTCTCTCTGCCCTGCACGGGCTCCCCGGTGGGCCTCTGGTGTGAATGCCCATCAGGCTCCATTCTCTGCTGACTCCAGGATTATTCTAGGAAAACACCCCATCCTCCTAAGTTCTGTAACCCTCTGGCCTTGTGCCTGCCTCTGCCCTTGCGCAGGTCCAGGCATGTCACCTTGACTTAAATGTCTAGTTTATAAGTCAAACCAGGAATGCGGCCCCCCCCCCCCCCGGCCTTCCCCATTTCAATGGGAAGTCCTGTTTTCCATACTTTCTCAAGCATGAAATCCCAATGGAAAGTTCTACTCACTTTTATTTTATTTTTGCAGGTATCTGTCATTTTTATTTTATTGTCTCCTTGTGCTATAAATGGTCACAATGCCAATTTTCTAACTTAATGTTTAGAAAGATTGTTCAAGGTATACTTAAATTGCGTAAGTCCTACAAACAATTTTCTAGGGTTTGTGAGCATCTAAAAAATATTTTTAATTGTAGTAACCCTTGTTTATTTTTAACAGTGATGATTTTCGTAAGAGCAAATCCCACTACTTCCCATTTGACTTCTCTCCATCATTGTTGACAGCTTTTTTCTCTTGGATTCCTCAGGTCCTACATGACCCTTTCTGAGATGATTCTTCATGTCATTTGTAAAGTCACTTGTCTAGGGCAGCCCCTCTGCCTGGTTCCAGACCCTCACAGTCTGTCTTCATCCCTGTTTTTTCCATTCTTCTAGAGAACTGCAAGCATGGAAGAACTTGCTCGTCAAGCCCCCTAAGCTGGGCCTCCCTCATTATTTAACCACTTTTGAAGCTCAAAGCCATCCTTAATCACTAGGAAAAAGAGCAGCCATTGAGCCCAGCCCCTACCGAAGCCTGTCCTCCAGCCTCACAGAGGGTACTGCTAGATAGTCACCGTTCTCTTGTCATCACTTTAATTATGTCCTCGTCTTCATCATATCTGCATCACTGCATCGCCACTCTCGGCTTCTGACTCCCCAGAGCAGTGGTTCTTAACCCAAGAGTGCTTAGGGAACCCTTCAGGCTCGGTAGAGATTCTCGAGTCCCATCAGTAGCAGTTCTGGCTTGGCAGCTCTGGGGTGGAGCCCGTGCGGCGGCAGGTTTAACGCGCCCCTCGGTGAAGGTGGTGCTCTGAGGGGCCGCGGTGATGAATCGCCTTCTGTGCCCAACACGAAGTCTGGAGTGGGGATTAGAATAGGGTTGTGAGATTTAGCAAATAAAATACAGGACGCCTAATTAAATTTGACCATCAGATAAACCTTGGATTGATTTTTATAGAAGTATGTCCTAATACTACACGAGACATACTTCTATAAAAATTGATTCATGGTTTATCTGCAATTTAAATTTAACCAGGCAACTTGGGTCTTACGTGGCCATCTAAGACTAGAAGGCAGTTGATCAAGTCTCCACCCATCGCCTCTGTGTATAGGGCTGTGTGGTGGTGGTCAAATATCTATCTAGGAAACCTTGCGATGGCAGAGGCTTTGGAAAATTAAAGAATCTAAAACGTTGGTTAAAGAATGAAAATTCGAGGTAGTCCTACTTGGAATTTTATACTGGCAGGCACTTGACTTGCTTTTGGAATGGAAAGCAGGAATGGTAACTGTACATAAATCCCAGTTCATCCAGTTTGGGTTAAAGACCCAAAGAAATACCTGTCGAGTAGCCTTGAGTCTTGTAGAGTTTGGAATGGTCATCACCTCATTACAAAAAGTATAAAAGCCCTCTGTGCTCCAAGGCTTACATGCAGTTAGGGAAAGGAAAGCCACCTGCAAAAAATGCTAGCTAACTATGCGGTTTGTTTTTAATATGAGCATATGGAAGTACTGGAAAGATAACCGGCTTTGGAGTACAGCGGACATGGGTTGAAATTCTGGTTCTACCACTTCCTCTGTGACCTTGGGCCAAGCACTTAACCTTTCTGTGCAAGAAGTTTCATTCATAAAATGGAGATGATGCCTATCGTGAAGTGGTGCTGGGTAAATGAAATGATATATGATAGTAAGACACCATCATTGGTACTTACTAAATGCCAGAGAAGTGATTTCACGAGAGAGCAAGAATTTAACCCATTCTTTTTAGTAGGTGGGATTGGCGAAGCATGTTTGCACGTGGAGAACCTGCTTTGAATGATCTTGCTTGACTACCTTCCTGCTAACGATTGGCCATGTTGTTCTTCCTGTCTAGGATTAACACAGATTCCTCAGATCCAAAAGACCGAAATTTCCTTTCGCCCTAATGATCCCAAGAGCTATGAGGCCTATGTGCTCAACATAGTTAGATTCCTGGAAAAGTACAAAGATTCCGCCCAGAAGGATGAAATGATTTTTGAAGATTGTGGCAGTAAGTAGACTCATTTTGGATGTTTGTGGTTGGTTAATTCTTATTTCCCATTTCTATCTGTTATTTAATGATTGAAAGATACTCTTCAAATAATTAAATAACTGAAGTCTGGCCATATTGAGAGGACAGGTTTTTTTTGTCTTTGTTTTTTTAAAGCAAGGAGACTTTATGGTTTAGGCTTGGAAATGTGATGGAAGAAACAAAGTAGCCTCAAGTATTATGATTATCTGCATTTGGAAAGTGTCTTGCTTAATTTATTTATTTTATTTTTATTTTTTTAAAGATTTCATTTACTCATTTGACAGAGAGGGAACACAAGCAAGGGGAGTGGGAGAGGGAGAGGGAGAAGCAGGCTTCCCGCAGAGCAGGGAGCCTGATGCGGGGCTCGATCCCAGGACCCTGAGATCATGACCTGAGCCGAAGGCAGACGCTTAACAACTGAGCCACCCAGGCGCCCCGACTTGCTTAATTTAAAACACTCCTGGACACGTTTGCTTTTTACCGCTCACACTCGAAGACCACAGTTACAGTTATGGTTCTCTTACATCCATTGATTTTGAGAAACACAACTGTTTATATTTCCAGATTTCTGTGCCCCCCCCCACCCCCTTCGGAAGAGCGTACAGGACTTTTCTCTCATTAGAATGGCTCCTTGGCATAATTAGCTACACTGATACGGATAAAAGATGATTTCTGGTTGGGTAGAGACCTTCCTAGCCCCTGGTTGGGATGGATAGTGAAATTTCTCAGGCAGCTCAGCATGTCAATAAGGAATGGTAAAGGAAGGGCGGCTCTTGGATTTATTGACCGCTGACAGGAACACACATCCTCCTCCTTGCTTCCTGGAGTATGCATTATCCAGCCATGTTTTCAGACCTCCTTAGACAAGATCTCTATCTGAGTTACCAGGTGACATCAGTCCTTCTGACTCAGTTCAAGCATTTACCAACACCAGCTCTTCATGTGGCCCTGTTTGCTTGATCATAATATGGGATGAATGGCCATTTTAAGTCATTCTGAAAGGAGTAATTTAGAAGAAACATTTTCACTAGATTTCTCTCATTAGGATTTCAATAGGTTTTCATCTTTGCGGTAATTAAAAGGCCTGTATGAAAGGTCATTAGGGTGAATCACTTCCCTGGAGAGGGACTGAATGGAGGCCCTTTACCATTTAAAGGGAAAATAGTTATTTTGTGACCTTAGAAATATATGTAAATTATGGTATTTGCTTCAGTTTCCTGCAGGATGCTTTGAATTAACTTTGAATTTTCTATTTCTTGTATTCTTTCTCTGGCTTTGTTACGAGGTATGAATCAAGAATACTGCAATACAATTTTTTCAGTTGAACAAATGCTTATAAGAAGTCATAGCTTGCAAAGGCAAAAATTCAAAAAAAATTTTTTTAAAACCTTGAACGGTGGCTGAAAAGGAAGAAAATAATTCTTTCTTTACTCTTTAACATGCTAATTAGTGGCAAAGACAGTGGCCTAGCAGTGGCCAAGCAATTCTGACCAAAAACCTTCCAGTTCTGAAAACTATTGGCAGTCCTTTTAATTTGCCTTCTAATCACAGTGTCCCTGTTAATGAGCTCAGCTGGTGATGACCTGTGTCAATGAAGCTGCTCGTGACAGGCGATCGGGTTTCCGCTCAGTCTCCTAAATAGCTGAGTCATCCATTATTTAAGGGAAGAGAAATATTGCCACAGACCAAACATCACGTGTGGATCATCAAGTACTAGGAAGCCGTGGTGTGGGATCATAAATAGCAATTGCTGGCGGTAAAATACCTTTTTAATGTCCGTGAGGGGACCAGAGATGGTTTGCTGGAAATCCTTGCTTAATTCAGACCGAGCACTAAATGCAGAACAGCGCAGGCTTAGAATGGGTCACTGTGAGAAGGAAGAACGCTCCCTTTCCTCTCTGAGGGGCGCTCAGGGAATCGTGGGTACAAAGTGAAAACGGTGTTTTCTGTTTTCAGATGTGCCCAGCGAAATCAAAGAACGAGGAGAATTTAACAACGAGCGAGGAGAGCGAAAAGTCTGCAGGTTCAAGCTTGAGTGGTTGGGAAATTGCTCCGGAATGAACGATGAATCTTATGGCTACAAAGAGGGCAAACCATGTATCATAATAAAGCTCAACCGAGTTCTGGGCTTCAAACCTAAGGCAAGTCCTGTTTTAAACCCTAGAATGTAGAAGAGCTTTTCTCATTTGGATGAAACGGCTAATTGGTGTGAGGAGAGTCTGTCTGTAAAGAAGATTTAAAGTATACTCAGTGGCGACTTCGAACCCGGTCGAAAGTCGAAAAGTTCAAAAACTTCTGTATCCGCCTTGAGATCCTTGAAAGCTAGGTCGTTTATCTCATTTCCTAGAGTGAGAGAAATTCTGAGGGGCAGAGCCATGGCGGCTCTGTTCTTAATACTTCTGTGATGTCCTTCTACAACGTGAAGTCTTCGAAAATAAAAATAGAAGAAGGTATTTTCAAATTTAAAACTATCTGCATGTACAGTCTCACTCAGGTTTTGGTACTCTTGGAGCCCAAGAGTACTTTTAAAAAATTGTCCAGTAATCTGAAAACACAGGTTTTTGTTTTGTTTGTTTGTTTTTACCGGATGACGATTTCATTGCAAAAGTAGAAGCTGAACGCCATTCAGGTTGAGCTTTGATAACCGCGGTGTTGGCTCTGGGCATTCTCGCAGCCGAGTGGATGAACGTTCCTTGCGATCACCGAGCGGTGGCAGCTTGCCGTCCTTGGCCGTCGGGTGAGACGAGAGTAATCGTTTAAGAGAAGGAAACGCGTATTGGTGTTACCTCTGCTTTCATAAAACCGGCTATTCCGTGTTCTCCCTCAGGTCGTGGGAAAGAGAGCCGTCCTTTTCCCTGAAGCGAGGCTGCTGCTGCCGCAGGGCCCCCGGTCGCCCTCGGACACAGCGCTTCCGAGTCGGGTTTTCCATTCTGACAGGGATTGACCACACAGTCTCTTGAGTTACAGGAACAAACTTAACCTCCTTTCTGGAATCTGGCTCTTTTGTTCATTATTTTTCTGCCGTGTGCTCTTGACTTGTTTCCACAATGCTTGTTACCCAGGAGTCTCTTTAAAACAGGTAATTGATGTAGCGACGAAAAGTTTTAACTTAACTGGAGGAGGCCTCAGAACTCCCTTCCGGCCACCCGAGGTGAAACTGGGTGGGTGTGCAGGATGGATGGAGGCCTGGCCGGCAGACGTGGATGGCCCTCCTGCAGAAATGAACGTACCCCTCTCTCCACGGAACTGTAATCTTCTTTCCACGGAAGTTAGGATAGAATGGAAGAGAGATGGTGAGAACCATTATGTCACACTTAAGAGTTGATAACTCGGATTGCCTGGGAGCTCTTCACCCAGACAAAAGCAGCTGTTTGGCCGTGGAAGGGATCGGTGTGGTGGTCAGAAGGAAGACGAGGCCTGGTCTCTGCTCTCTGAGGCCCTCACTTGTGGTGATAGCTCTTCATAGGGACTGAGTGATATTTGTCCGTCACCCCCCGCCAAGAGGTGGTCCTGTTGTGATTCTCATCTCTACCCACATCTGTAGAGGTGCCTGCCGAGTGATGACTTCAGCTACTCTTTCTTTTCCGTCCTTTTTTCCTTTTGTCTTTGGTCTCCACTTGGTTATCCATCACCACAGTCTAATCCAGCTCACCCCAAACCACGCTCCCCCGCCCCCCGTTTTGTTGTGAGAATTCTTTCTGTCTGAGGTTGTGGTACTCCAGCATCTTGATATGCCTGTTTCCTCCTCACCCTCTGAGGATAGATTCTGGCATTTTCTCGCCATATCTTTAAAGATAAATCTGTTGCTGGTAGAACATTCTAAGAGAGTCAGATCTTGATCATTTTCTTGTATTTTAAGAGGGTCAAACATACTAGCTCCTTACTGATACAGAGAATTGCCCTTTTTCTCTGACTTTGGTTAGATGGTCTCATGTCAAGACCCACATGCTACGCTGATCTGAGTAAGCAAGCAAGTGGCTGTCTTTCCAGGGAAAGGTGTTCATCACACCTCTTGTGGGATGGATTTGAGCCAGCGCTGCAGAAGGGAACCCTCTAGATGTTTCACCACAACGATAACTTTGAGAGTGTACTCGGGTCCCTTCCGTGGAAGGGGGCTGCTGCCTTGAGGGCACTTGCTGTCTTGAGCCATTTTACGTATTAGACTTCCTTAACTGAATTGGAGATGCTCCTTAAATGGTAGAGCCTCTGCTGGAAATTCAGAGATTCAAAGAAGAAAAAAAAAAAAGCCTACTTGAAGAAGGCCTGCTGGAGGGAAAAGGATGGCATTATTTTTTCATGGAGGAAAGCCCAGGTTTTATAAAAATAGAAATGTCAACCAACTTTTCCATCTAATTGTTACAATCATAGCAAACGAGGAATGTTGTGCTGGGTTGGCTTTCTGCTGGAAACGTGGAGTATTTTTCAGTGTCCTGGAGGAGAGCTCGTTAGAAGTGCCCTGTAGTGCTGGGCTGCTTCACAGCTTACTTGCGGCCTCACAGAACTTGGGCACTTATTTTTATTTCAACCAAAGTCCCAGCATGGATTGGTTAGGGGAGTCATTCGTTCTGTTACCCTGTTCTGTTATTTCAGTTGACTTTTCGTGACCAGCGTGTACTTGTTTATGTTACAAACTAGCTTCATTTTTCAGGAATATAGAAAATTACTTGCACATTTATTGACCAGTGTGGGCTCTTATTTTTAGCCTCCCAAGAATGAGTCCTTGGAGGCTTACCCTGTGATGAAGTATAGTCCCTACGTCCTGCCGGTCCAGTGCACTGGCAAGGTAAGGAGAAGCTTCTTACTGAGGGTGGTGGGGAGGGAGGGGGGGTACGGGCGAGACTGTTTTCAGTTCGAGGTAAAACTTGACTATGGTAGAAACGTGGCTTCCGGGCATTAGTCGCAGTTGAGCTGTAGCTGTGTGGGGTTAGAACGTCTTAAGAGAAAGATGTAACAAGGCTCAAACCACATGTCAGTTTCTCTACCAGAACAAGAAACTGAGTTATCTGAATTTAATTAGCGGGAATATTGGTTTATAGAACTGAGAGGTGAACTCTATCTAGCCCACACAGTGCTTCTCTGGCCCACATGGTGTGTTCAAAATTGAAGGCCAACTTTTTTGTTTTTTTTTTGTGTGTGTGTGGTTTTTTTTTTTTTTTTTTTTTGACAAAAATGTGGTTTTGGCTTTTCTTTAAAAAATAATGAAAAAATAAAAATAAAAAATAATGAAAGATAAGGTAATAGTATGTGTTCCCTTTAGATCTAAAAATAGGTTCCTAGTGGACTGTTCACAGAGAGGGCAGAATAAAGAAAGGGAATCTCTACTCAGTGCTGTTTTATGTGGGCACCAAGAAATGAAATGGATGCAAGAAAGTGAAAGGCAATTAGACTTTTGGAGGGAATATGCTGAAGTACCATCCACTGGGCCACCACCAGTGGATTTGCAGGTGCCTTTCTAGGTGTGTTGGCTTTGGAGAAATGCTTGGTTCCACTGGACCACCACCAGTGGATTTCTGACTTTCAGTGGCAGGTGCCTTTCTAGGTGTGTTGGCTTTGGAGAAGTGTTTGGTTGGCCTTTGCCTTCACTTTGTACAAAGAGAACAGTTTGCGTTTATGTGCACTTGCCACGGCTGCCAGGGGTTAGACTGAGTGTGTGCCGGTTGCTCTCGTGTGAGGAACCATAGGGGGACCCTCCCGTGGTTAGCGTTCAGCTGCTCCTGGGGGGGCTTTGAGCGGGCGCGTCAGGGGCTCACTGGTCTCCCAGCAGCAGCGGTTTGCAAGCTGCTCTGTGGGACCGAGAGTGTCGTTTGTCACGGCAAGTAGTGATCCAGGCTGCAAGCCGTTAACATCTCATTTCCCTCTGGTTTTCAGCGAGACGAAGATAAGGATAGAGTTGGAAACGTGGAGTACTTTGGACTGGGCGGCTACCCCGGTTTCCCTCTGCAGTATTACCCCTACTATGGCAGGCTCCTGCAGCCCAAGTACCTGCAGCCGCTGCTGGCCGTGCAGTTCACCAACCTCACCGTGGACACTGAGATCCGCATCGAGTGTAAGGCGTACGGTGAGAACATTGGGTACAGTGAGAAGGACCGTTTTCAGGGACGCTTCGATGTAAAAATTGAAGTTAAGAGCTGATCACAAGCACAAATCTTTCCCACTAGCCATTTAAAAAGTTAAAAAAGATACAAAAACAAAAACCTACTAGTCTTGAATAAACTGTCATACGTATGGGACCTACACTTAATCTATATGCTTTACACTAGCTTTCTGCATTTAATAGGTTAGAATGTAAATTTAAAGTGTAGCAATAGCAACAAAATATTTATTCTACTGTAAATGACAAAACAGAAAATAAAAATTGAGCCTTGGGACGTGCCCATTTTTACTGTAAATTATGATTCCATAACTGACTCGTAGTAAGCAGTGTTTCTGGCCCCTGAGTACCGCTGCCTTGTGTATTCGGTTTAGTGTACAGTACTGTAGGTGCACACTCTGGTCGTTTCTCAAGCCATGTTTTATCGTATCTGTTTTCTACTTTATGTGAGCAAGGTTTGCTGTCCAAGATGTAAATAGTCAATGGGAATAAAACTGGCATGGTACTTTTTATTTTTTATTTTTTTTTTGGTTTGGCTCTTTCAAAAATAATGGCCCATCAATGAGCATTTTTAACACACTCCATAGTCTTTTCCTGTGGTGTTAGGTCTTTACTTTTTGTTTTTTGTTTTTGTTTTTCCTGGGGCTGGGGGTGGGGGTGGGCTGTCATGGGGGAACTGCCCTTTAAATTTTAAGTGACACTACAGAAAAATACAAAAAGGTGAGGGGTTGTGTTGTGCTTTGTATTGAATGCCGTCTCGACATCTCTTCCCTTGTCCTCCAGTACGTTCTGAAGCTGTGTATGAGATCTGGATCGCCTGTCACTTGGGCTGGTGACAGGCCTAATTCATTTGCTTTGTACATTTTCCTTTACTTTTCCTTTTTTCCTTTCTCTGGAGGCATCACATGCTGGTGCTGTGTCTTTATGAATGTTTTAACCATTTTCATGGTGGAAGAATTTTATATTTATGCAGTTGTACAATTTTATTTTTTTCTGCAAGAAAAAGTGTAATGTATGAAATAAACCAAAGTCACTTGTTTGAAAATAAATCTTTATTTTGGACTTTATAAAAAGCAATGCAGTACCCCATAGACTGGTGTTAAATGTTGTCTACAGTGCAAAATCCATGTTCTAACATGTATAATAATTGCCAGGAGTACAGTGCTCTTGTTGATCTTGTATTCAGTCAGGTTAAAACAATGGACAATAAAAGAATGAACACATTCCTCATGTGCGTGATTCACTCTTGTTTAAATGCTCCAGCCTGTGACTTCTTTGCTTTCTCTGCTGCTAGTTATCCAAGATCTTGAAGAAATACTGAACCTGAAAGACAAACACATGAATGAGTTCATTAGTTTACATGGAAATGCAGCCTTTTCCACTGAACAGAGGCAGGAGCTGAGCCCCAGAGCACACCCCTTCCCAAAAGAGACAACAACTAGGTTCATCGGAGGTAGAGACTCAATGAGGTTTTAGTTCAAAGCTGAAGTTTAAAAGTATTTTGTGGTATCGACTTTGCTTAGTTTAGAAAATGTGAATTTTTGGTTCCTGCTAGTGCTTTACTAGGTTGTTTAAAAAAAAAAAAAGGGGCTGTAGTTAAAAAATGAGGTTAGGTTTGAGGTTCAGTACATTAAGGTTCATACCTTGCTTTTTGGTTCGTGGTTCGGCCTACGTTCGTGTTTAGCCATATTTAAAAATCAGCCTTCGTGTGAAAGAAGACAAAAAATGAGCTTTCTGAGAAACATTCTCCGGGTATAACGGAGCTGAAGGTTTAGTATCACATAACCAACGTGGGAAATACCCAAACCAAAATGCTGGCATCATGTTTCTGGAAATGGAAGCCTGTCACGAAGCCTGTGCAGCTGGAGCTCGAGCAGAGCCTTCCTGCCTTCAGGCCGGCCCCCAGAGATCCCTTCGGTGTGAAGCCGAGATGCGTCCCCGCTCCCGGAGAGACCGATGCAGAGGCCTGCGGCCACGTGTGCGACGGCAGGAGCACTTCCTCCTCCCACCTTACTGCCTCACGTTTATAATCCTGCTGATCTGCTTGTCTTGTTTATTCTTGAAAAATACTACCGGAGACTTTGCTATTTCTGGACCAGCAAATTGTGTGATGGCAGATTAATACCAGAGGAGCAATGATTCCATTTGACAACAACAACAAACCCAGCAAAGGGAACTGTGGAAAACGGCACCACAGCTTAGCTGCAAAGGTTTAAGGAGCCCTCCTTAACAAGTGAGGAAATACTGCAGCACTTGTAAACTAACAACCTACCTAAACAAAGCTGGGTTTCTCTGAATGTCACACCCACACTTCTAGAAATAGAATGTGTCGTTCCTATAACAGAAGATGGTTTATCTTGCTGAAACAACTCATTTTCCACCGTGTAGATCAGTCTGAAATGTGAGGTTTATAAAACAAGAAGGGGGATGGCTTTAGGTCTGGGGAAAGGAGTACACAGATTGGGGGATGGGAGGTAGTTTGCCTTTTTGAGGCTGTTCTAAGGTCACAACCTTAGTCAAACAAGCCACGGCTTTCATATGTACGATCCGAGCCACTGTGTGTGGTATAGTGTGTGTGAGTACCTGTGTGTGCGTGCTCTCTATCACCTCAAGATTCCGTCCAAATCTTGCCTCCCCATATCCTGTCCACACTGCACCAACCCAGTCCCCACCCGTGAACTGTAGGGTTACATCACCACTGGGAGACTGGAATGGGGGTTGTATTCTTCGACTCAGTAGGTATTTGTTGACTGTCTACTGGGTGCCAAGCACTCTTCTAACAGCTGGGGGATAGATCCACGAGGGAACAAAACACACAGACCTGTTTTCTTTCCTCGCAGCTCGCATTCTAGTATGAACTACTGCATGTTTTTGGAACTCGTGCTTCTATACATTTATCTTCTCATCAGTTTATTCCATCCCTTATTAGATGACCCATTTTTTTGGGTGTAGGGACGGTGCCATCTACTTCCTCTGTGGTGTTCTGATCACATCCTACAGAGAGGTTTTCACACAAGTCCGAATACTTAATTCCTCACACTGAATATAAAGAAATGAGTTTTTTTAAAGGCAGTGTTTTTCAAAGGTAGGCCGAGTTGGAATCAAAAGCATTGAAACAATCACTGAGCCGAGGAAAAAGGAGTCTCTGTTTTTTGTTTTTTTTTTTTCCCCCCAATTCATCACATTTCCAGAAGGCGAGTTTTGGTGCGTTGCTAGCACGTCTTCAGCCCAGGTTAATCTGCCTTTCAATTAAAGGGATACAGGCCTTGGGCTCAGAACCTGTGGTAAGCTATATTATCTAGCTAGAATTTAATAACTTTTGTCTTTATTGTATTTATTTTATTACCTTCAATTAAGGACAAGTAATACTACTAACAAGTACTAGTATTACTAGTGGTACTAGTGCCGGTTAGTGCGCTTACATTTATGGCAGTAAAATTTATTCAAGTGTAACAGTGAATGGATTTCAAGCAAAATAGTAAATAAACCTTCAGGTGGTACTCACATATGGTAAAACTCATGAAAGTGAAAGCCCACAAGAATTTAGGAATATTTGGCCAAAAGTATAGCATTAACAGAAGCCAAGTTTTCCTGGTTCTCTACCTGTTTGGGCAAAATCTAATTTGAACTCCATTTTAGAATAACAGCATGCCCTGCTTGCTCAAACTTCACTTATTACCAGAGGGAACAGCTCCGGCTCCAAATTAAAAACATTATCAGTAATCAGAGATGAAAATCCAGTTATCAGACTCTGAAAGGCCAATGATCGCTCCAACTCCTGGCTTCTTAAAGGATTCATGCCACTTCTCTAGAGATCAGTGTCTGTCTGGCCCATGGAGGAGAACCAAGTGAGCTTCCTTTGAAACTTCAGGGCTGAGGACCTTATGAATACAGAGGGAAATTATCCAAGGAACATTCAAGAGCAGTTTTAATCGAGTGAGTATAGTGATCTGGGTTTCAAATGCAACGGGAAATGTGCCTCTCCCGTAGCTCCTTTACGAGGGAGCCAGCGCACTAAGTGGCATGTTACCTCCCATCCCCTAGGCTCTGCCCCGGGAAAGCCGACTAGGAAAGAGTCTGTCAGTCTCCCCGATGCCCGGCCGCAGTCAGCACTCCCATCCCACCCAGTGTAAGACAAAGGGGGTTAGACCAAGGCAGGTATCTTGGCTCGCGTCTGAATTTTGTATTTTTCTCTCAGAGATTGTCAGCATCGGTCTGTTCTGAGAAATTAAGTATCTCATGAAGAGGTGCTGACTCTTACTTGACTACAGAATCCTGCTATTTGATTGAGGCACAAATGAATTCCACACCCCAAGAAGGGGTCCGTATTGTAATAAAACCGCGACACCGCATCTCCAGCTGACTTGTCCACAGAGCCTTTAAGAGACTGGGCTTTCATAACATCAGGACTCCCCCAGCCAGTCTGTCAAGGGCCGCCTTTTCCAAGGAAATGCACACCTCCCTCTAGTACCAGCCTTTCACAGACCGGGAAGGGGCCGGCACAGCATGACTGCAAACCCATCTACTCAGCCGCCCACAGGACCTGACAGAGTCGCTGGGTAGGTCCTTCCGTTTAAGTGTTTCGGGATCAAATACTTTACTCCCATGAAAGGTGGCCCCTCAGTACCCATAACTTCTCATAGGGATTTGCGGTTATTAAATTAGGAAGTAATGGAGACGCGTGGGGCAGGCCTGCAGGAATGGGAAGAGGAACCGTTCCTTTGATAAGGAACAAGGGTTCTAAAATGACCAGTGGGGGAGGATCGGGCCTTGGGGGAGGTTCTGGTGATTCTGCACTGGAGCCCCCGCAACAAGGGGATGGTATAAGGCTAACAGGCACTTCGGGGTTCTACCAAAGAAAAGGGAACGTGACCTGAGAAGCCCGTGCCTACAGAAACCTTTGCCTAGAGCTGGCCTCTTCTTTTCTTTCATTAATTTCCCCAGGGCCACTTTCCCCTGTGCCCAGCACTGACCATGACGCTGACCGTGACCTCGGGGAGGGGGCATCCACACAGACAAGGTCCCTGTTCTGTAATTTTGGTCTTCACATCTCCAAATATCTTAAATGGCCTGCCCTATTCTCTTATCCATACCTAATTTCCTTTCCCTCCTTCTCCTGCCAGTCATCCCTGTCACTAACACACCAAGCACACCCATCTAGGGTAATGCAGTGATGCGTGAGCCCTGGTCCTCAGAAATCTCAAATCCCGGGAAGAGGAAAACCCACGCACTCAGATCAAATCGCTAGCGTGTGCTAAGGTGCAAGTGGAGAGAATAAACTGCCAGTAGGACACAAAACATTTCACATGGGGGTTAACATTCCACTTGAGTGTTGAGGATGAGCTTCATTTAACGTAGATGAAGGGAACGGCGAAGTTTAGCTGGTATAGGACTATTGGGCTAATGGGTCACTGCTACTTTACTAACCTGAAGCTTGGTTCTTCCTCTCTCACCGCTAGAGTTAAGTAAGAACAACAGCTCACACTTATTTCTTCCTTCACAGCATACAGTCTAATTCATACACAAGTCTCACGTCTCGCAACAGCTCTATGAAGTTGTTCCCCTCATCTCCACAGATCAGGATCCTGGGGCCCAGGGTCCACGACTTCCGTAGGCAGTGAGTTGGAGCCCTTGCTAAGTCAGCAGGACCGGAATCTGAATCTTTACCTACAACTCTAAGCCTCTTGGCTCTTCATCTCCTATGGAGTGGACTCTGCATTTGCCCATGACTGCATATCTACATTATCAAAAATTCTCTAACAATGGAATTCAAATAAATATAAATCTTCTGTAATTGCTTCAAGTGTAGACAGCAAAAGCTTCCAGGAAACTATTTTTGCCCTGAGTATAGCGTATAGCAAAAGCGGGTCTCAAGGCTAGTGATTCTAGTCCTGTCCAGCACTCCCCCCATGGGAGTGGAGGAACTTCTAGAACATGGAGCCAGCGTGAAATCCCTTTGCACAGTTATTACGCCTGGCTTTCTATTGGAGTCTCTAGAGAAGCCCATGCTACAGATGCCCAGGCTCTTCCACAGATGACTGAGTCAGGCACTTTGGGGGGTAAGGGCAGCCACCTATTTTCCAATGGTTCTTAAAGCTGGCTGGGCGTCAAAAATACCTGTGGAGTTACTTTGTTTCCTTTTAAGTAAGGGCACAGATGTGTTTGAACATTTATAGAATCCATCTCTCCCACTGTCATGGAGTTCGGGCACCAAATCAATACTTGCACCGAGGCCACTATACTAGACAAGTTTGGGGCGCCTGGGTGGCTCAGTCGTTAGGCGTCTGCCTTCGGCTCAGGTCATGATCCCAGGGTCCTGGGATCGAGCCCTGCGTCGGGCTCCCTGCTCCGCAGGAAGCCTGCTTCTCCCTCTCTCATTCCCCCTGCTTATGTTCCCTCTCTCGCTGTGTCTCTCTCTGTCAAATAAATAAATCTTTAAAAAAAAAAAAAGATATTTATACTAGACAAGTTTTCAGATAAAATCTAGTCAAGCTGAATTTGACTGAGGTACAAGTTTGCTAGTGTTCCAACAATACGATAGTGATTTTCAAATACACCAGCCAATTCGGTAGAAAAACCACTCTCAACTCACTTGGGACCCTTCTCGCCAGAGACGGTTTTGCAGGCGTGTGACCTGGGTCATCACACAGGGCCACGTGCTGGAAGGGCCATGCCTGGTTTCATGTTCTTTCCACTGTCTCCCTCTTGAGATGCTTAATAGTTTTTTTTTTTAACTTTATTTTTAATTTTTTTTTAGATTTTATTTATTTATTTGAGAGAGAGACAGAATGAGAGAGAGAGAGCACAAGTGAGGCGAGGGGCAGTGGGAGAAGCAGCCTCCCGCTGAGCAGGGGGCCGGATGAAGGGCTTGATCCCGTGACTCCAAAGGCAGATGCTTAACGACTGAGCCACCCAGGCACCCCTCTTAATAGTTTTTGAACAAGGGGCCCTACATTCCATTCTGAACCAGTTCTGTCGTCGCCCTGGGCCTCTATGCTAGGGCTACTTCTGCATGGTTTTCCTATTGGCTGAGTGGAAGCTGTGGCAGAAAGGGCTGCTTTTAAAACAAGCAGTCAACAGATCCCTGGTGAGAGCCTGTGGGTCGGGGAGGCGCAGGGGAGGCGCAGGGGAGGCAGGAGCTGGAAGGCTCGCCTGGAGAGGAAGCGAGGCCACGACTGCAGGGAAGCCTAGGGCAGGGGTGAAGAGGTGCAGAAACTACAGAGGCCACACACACAAGACCCGAACCCTTCCTGAACTGGGGCTGGGCTCCCTCCCTCTCTGTCTTTCTCTCCAAGTTACCACCTATTTCCCACTCCCCAGAAAGAGCCCTGGGAAGTGGGCCATTGTGAGGAAAGAGGTGGTAGCTAAAGGAGGGGCTCAGAGGAAAGATCCAGCCTTCAGGAGCAACCTACCCTAGCCTCCAGGAAGTCCTCGGGCTCGGATGCTCAACTCTATTTATAGGCTACGAGCAATAACACAGAACTTAGTCATCAGAGTCTCCCCTTCATATAGCTTTACCTTCTCCATAGGTTCAGAGGCCATACTTGAAACATTTTAAGACAAAATGAAAATTTCACATTAAGATGACTGTATATTTCAGGAATTCTGTAAACCTAGTGTGCTCAGAGTTCTCTTTTAAAGCCCACTTGATTTTCTTACTGCCTGCCATCCACTAATGAGAACAACTCTCTTTTTAAAGCTGGAAGGTAACTCTTCCTCAACCCAGAATAGAGTGGCACTGACCTTTCTCTTGACTGGAAATATATACCTTTTTTTTTTTTTCTAATATAACTGAAGATGCAAGAGTCCTTTCTAGAAGTTCATTCTAAAATTGGGCTTCATGACTCATTATCTGGTCTCTTCTGCCTTGAAGGTGGTTTTGGTTGTACCAAGTCCCTCCCCAACCCCTCAAAAACTCTAAAAATATGAATAGATGTTTGTCACTTCTGTTCTCTTTTCCTCCCTATTCCCAATGATTAAAAAAAGTACACTCTGAGAGTTACCATAAGTCAGTGTGAGCTATGGATAGCTGTTCAATATTTACATTGTAAATTTCACTTTTTCTTTAAAAATGGAGTCCTTGTGACATGTTTTAACAGATTATCATGTGTAATACTTACAACTGACTTTACAAAGTAGAAATTAGTCCCCCTTTCCAGTCGATGAGCCAGAGTGTCTGAATTTAGAGCTAACTTTTTGCCTGAGGGCACATAACTCTGTCTAGTGCCTTGGGTTCTGCCTGGGCTGGTTAGGGATCCCATAAGGGGTAGAGCCTGGTTGTTTAGAGTTTTACCCCTGGCCTTGCCACTTCCGGGCTGGATGACCTTGAAGAAGTCACATCACCTGTTTCTCAGATTCCTTATCTATAATCTAATAGTACTTATTACATAGGGTTGTTTTGAAAATTAAAGTAAGGAAAGCCTTACAGTGCTAGCATGTAGTAAATACTCCATAATAAATATCATTATTACTGTTTCTCCAATATGCTCACAATGCTGTGGCCTATCCTGCTGTATGTCAATGAAGCCATGGGTTTCTGAGCAACTTCACCATTCTGTGAGAGCCAAAACTGCTCAGGCCACTCCTGCCCACCAGAGGAGAACCTACATAATTAATCAGGTCATGAATGACAAAGAAGACTTTTGCAGACAAAGACAGTAAAGACACATGAGAACCAAATGCGACATGCCATCCTTAATTGGATCCAGACTGGAAACATTTTTTCTTTTGCTGCAAAAGACGTTGATGGGTGAAACTGGTGAGATTGTAATGTCTGTACACAGATAGTAGTACTGTCTTAATTTCCCGGGGTCTAATCATTGTTCTGTGGTGATGCAGTATGGATCACTGTTCTGGATTTGTAGGAGATAGACACTGAAGTATTGAGAAATAAAAGGGATTTATGTCTGTCACTTACAGTCAAACATATATATCATGATATTAATAGGCCCACACGCACACAAGGTGAGAGAGAGAAGAGGGGGATGATTGGTACATCGTGACATAGGAAAATGCTAACATTTGGGGAAAGTGGGTAAAGGGTGAGAGTGCTGAATCTGGACTTGGAAAAGAACGGAGTTTGATTCTAGCCACTATGTCATAGTGCTTAGGCAAGTATGTTGAACTCCCTGAGCCTGTTTCTTAATCTAAAAATTGGCGATAACAACACCTACCTCATTGGGATGAATGTATATGTAAGTTTATGGGTGGATTTATAAAGTTGCAGCACACTGTACAAGTCATAAATTTTCACGAAGCAGCTCAGGCTGGGCTCTGCTGGAAGTCAGAGTGAAGCTAAGAAGTGGGTCATCTCAGCCGTAATATCAGGCAAGCAGGGGAGAACACTCAGATGAACTTGACACTTCACATTCGAAATTCATTTTTGCCAATTCCCCACAGAAGAAAGGTTTTTGACAGGGAACATATCCTATTCTTAATTTTTTTTTTTTAAAAGGCCTTCAAATAAGCAAAGAAAATGTAAATATGATGATGCATTCTTGAGATTAGTGATTTTCATTCTGCCTGTACATCAGAATCACCCATTGGAGCTTTAAAAATAACGACATGCTTGGACCCTATCTTAGGAGAGTCTGATTCATTTGGTCTTTGGAAGATCCTGAACATTCACATTTTCAAATGGCTCCGCAGATACTTCTCATGTTTACTAGGGTTGCAAACTACTGCCCTAGACACAGTTAATGAAAGTAGGTACCCCAGAAATCAGGGCCGGAACCATGCCCATCTGATGTTGTTGGAAGAGATCTGAAGGATAGAATGAAACCTCCCAGTTACCTTGGCTTTTGCTGGTATTTGCAGTACACTTAGGCCCTCGACATGAGGTCTGCCACGGCGATGGGTAATTGGCCTCACACAGCGAAATGAGGAATGTGGGCAAAATGGAGGCAGTAAACTTCAACAGGGTCATCTTGGGTGCTCACAAGAAAGAAATCAAAGCAGGCTCACTGAATGAGTTCTATAAACAATACACAGTGACTCAGGAAAGGGATCGTCAAGTATGTTCTCTTGGTTCCCTAAGGACTTGGGCCTACGGGGCAATTGCTGTCTGGGATGCCATCACTGCTGATTGACCTCATAAAGGATACTGGAAACGAAACCCAAGGAATTACGGGACCCTTTTCAAAAAAACCACAGGGTATTTGTTTCTTGGGAAGTTCTTGTTGCTATACTTCATACACATTTCCGTTAGAAAAGCTCCAAGATGAAAATAACGTAATTAGAAACTAGCAACTAAAATTATTTAGAAGATAGGACACTGCTTTGATAAAGACATATAAGAAAAGTAAAAAAGGCTCTCAGATCAGATAAAAGCTGACAGAATGTATAATCAGAATTTGTTAGATAATGAGGGGAATAGTAGGAGTGGACCTTTTCACTTAAATCTGGAAAGAAATTGACAGCAAATGTTAAGGTAATTTAAGATTTAAGGGAAAAAATGACTTCCTTATATCCAAAGATTTGAAGGTTCAAAATGTTCAGAATTATCTTTGAAGGACAAGCTGAAGGACAGGTTGAAGAAATATTCTTAAACTTTGATAGCAATGTTATAAAAGGCAATTGCCATATTTTTCTATAAACATTCTTGACTGTTACTAGCAAAAAAGTATCCTCGGTTAAATACATTTGAGTGAAATTTTAAACTTCTTATTACGTAAAGAGTCTGTTGCACAGTCCCCGGGGAAAGTGAGTTGGGACAATGGCCGAGTGTAGGCGGCCAGTGCTCCTGCTGGGGAGACAGGAGCGGAAGGAAGACGAGATGAGTCGCCAGCCAACTCTAGGAAGAAAGGGAGGCTCCGGCCCATCCTGGGCTCCAAGCACCACCACTGTCACGTGGCTTCCCTGAGTACCAATTATTCCCCAGTCAAAACCTTGGTGGGCTCTCTATTTCCCATGGTATGACATCCAATCTCAGCGTTGGCTTGGCTTTCATAAAGCCCAACAATACATCCACTAAAAGCAAGTTTTTGGCTGCAGTCACTCTTTGTTTCCACCACTCAAAAGCAGAAAAAGGGCTTTACCACTTGAAATAGGCTTTCCTTTACACCCGTAACTCCTGCAGGGCAAGGGATGTCCCTCTTCCTTCTTCCTACACTCCCGAGTTGTTCACATACAGCAGGCCATCAACACTTGCTGAATAAGTGCTGACCTCCTGCGGTTTCTGTTTCTCTTCTTTTTCATACCCTTCTCACCCACTCTATCCAAGCTGGTTACTCTTTACCCACTCTTTACAAAGAGGCTTCTCACGTAGTCTCCATCATTGCCTTCTGCCAATCATGCTGATATAACAAAACAAATGCTGACATTCAGGAACAGAATGCAAAGGGCCCTGCTCCTAGGCCAGCCAAGACCATGGCTGATTTGCAGGGGACAATTTAGGGCAGTAAAGAACTGGAGAGGAATTAAGGAGGCAAGAAGTGAGAGGCTGTATTCCTATTAAAAAGGGAAAGTGAATAGGGCTTCCAGAAAGAGGCAGGTATGACAGAGACATGCTTCAGACAAATGCTTTTCCTATCAAAACTTAATCTTAACTTATTAACAAGAGGAGCTTTGGCCCATAAATACTACAAAAGTTCTTTGAGTTTTTGGAATAACATAAAACAATGAGTTATCTAAATAAAGCCTTATCAGTTTAAAGGTTTCATTTAGAATAGTTTGGCTTTTCGTTGATAGCCTTCTGTTGAGTGGTGTACCTCTGCCGTGGCCCCCTCAAAAGTCTAGGTCATTTAATTCACGTTTCATATTCTCTTAAACGACTCAAAACAGAACAGTGATGCCAAAGGCTAAGGCAGAACTCAACCAATTAAAATACTGGTGCCTCAGCTGTTGGCATACCCCTCTGGTGCTGTTTTAAAGATTCATGTAGACATATTCAAGACTTATGGATTCTGTCTTTGGAAAATTTACAGGAGAGAAAGATGGCGTTGTTTCAGGATAATACCTATAATAACAGAAATGACAACAACACTGAAAATAATGTGGTAGAGAATGATACTCAGTCTTTCTTTCCCCTTCATAAAGAGAATTTTGATTTCATTGGGGGAAGCAAAGTGCGTAGCCTTCATTACACATGGGTGGAGGGGAGGCCTGTGACTAATTTTAGACCAGTATCACGTAAGCAAAGTTGTTGGGTAGGGCTTCCTGGGAAGCTCACTAAAAGCAGGCATACTCAGCTGTACTGTCTTTTTGCCCTTTGCCCTTTAGTTCCTTCTGCCTGGAACAAGCAGGATGCTAGAGCACAGCAGCCACCTTGGACCTAAGAGGCAATCACAGGGAAGGGCCAAGATTACTGCAATGATCTCAGGCCTGAAGTCTTGAGCTGCTGAACCAAAGCCTGTCACTAAATCTGCCGGTGCCTTGACCTTGGCCTGTCTAGTCTCCAGAGCTACGAGAAATAGATTTCTGGTGGTTATAAGCCACCCAGTCGATGGTGTTGTTACAGCAGCCCGAATGAACCAAGACAGGTCTCTTCATAGTTTCCTTTTCAGCAGGAAGAGTCACTCTGTTAAACCTGAGACCTCCTCACTTCTTGTTTCCCCATAAGAAAACTTCTAATTTGTGCTATTTTTGGCATTTCTGTTCCTAGCAGCCAAATTCTTCACAGATATAAATAACAGTAATAACCATGATGGTAATGGCGACAACAGCAGCACTGGTCTGAATGCTTTGCATTCATCATCATGTTTAATACTCATGATTCTCACGGCCCTGTGATTGTACAGGGAACTGAAGTGTGGGTCCCACAGCTAGCTAAGAAGCAGAATTAGGGTGTGAGTTGGGCAATCTAATTTTAACCCCATGTGCTGTGCTTCCTCCTACCCAGCTAAGTGATGGGAGTCAGCGAGGAGCTCAGCTGAGGTTCTGGGGTCATGTGTGCTGTTTTCCAAGGCTATTCTCCTTTATGCTAAACACACATTTCCAGTGTAGGCATTTCCAATAAAGATTCCTAAAACATACAAACCTAATGTTTAAAAAGAGTGAAGTCCGATCCAATAATTGCAGAAAGAAAATCTTCCCTCCGTGAGGATTCCGAACCACCTGTCCTGTTCCTGTCACACTCCTTACGCTTCATCAGCCAGAGCATTTCAGCTGGACCTCATCCTCAGTCTGTAAGCATCGGGGAGGGGACCTACGTTCACGGATTTACTCAATCCTTACCCCTTTCGATGAAATCACTACCAAGGGAGCTAATTAGTGGCAGCATCCTTGGTGTTTTCTTCCACCCTCCCCTGCCTCCCTACCCCACCCGCCTGGGACCAATGACTCCCCTAACGTGGATGGAAATGATCTACCTTCACTGGGACACACTTGGGTTGATTTTGAAAAAACAAAGCAAAACAAATGACTCTGAAGCTGCCTGTGATTTTTCGGAGGCCCTTTCCAAGCATGGAATGACCTTTCTGATCAAAGCTATGCTTTGAATCCATCATACATAATACAACAATAAATTTGAGGGAAATTTCGAAATACTGGCTATTATATAGTTAGGTCAACTGAAAACTAATTGAATGGTTTGGAAAATCAGAATCACAGAAATTAAGAACTTGAAAGACCTGAGAACATTCTGTGCGATCCCCTCAATGATACTACTTTCTCCTTGTTATGCACTCTCTGTTTCTTAAAGATGAAAAACAACAGAAAAATGCTGATGTTTAACACTTCTGTCGCAGAGATCCAGCTTAGACATGGAAAACCAGACATGCATATGACAAATCCAGCCAGAAGCAGGACACACCGGTTATCTACCGATTCCACTCTCCAACTCCCTCCAGCCTCCTCTATATCCTGCCACTGGCGTTTTCTTAACATCGCTCCTGACTCAGAAAACAAAACAACCCTTCACAACCTGGACCTGGCCAACGATTCCAAGATCCAGCATAACCCCCAGTCCCTTCAGATTTTAAACTCTCACCATTCAAATTTCAAATCATTAACTGAAAGCTTCATCTTCTGTCCTGTTTCTGGGTCTGTAGACATTCAATTCCTTCTGCCCACAATGCTCTTCCTGGACCCTCTTCCTCCTATCCCCACTTTTGTACTTTGTGACCTTAGAATCTCTATTTTAAGCCACTAACCAACCAACAGAAAAATTCTTGTGGAACTTAAGAAACTGGTGGGTGGCCAGACTAACCATCTAAATCAGGGGTCTGGGCTTGGTAGGTAAAAGGTTCAACTAAGGACATATAACACCCAAAAGGACTAAGATCACTTCTATACCAAAGGCAGAAAGATAAAACTCTGTCGCCTGGGACCCTCTTTCTTTTGAAAAATTTTAAAACATCTTATAGTACAAAAGGGAAAATGCTTTGCTATTTCGAGCTTCTTTCACTCTTGTAAATGACATCTGTGATGTCAACATTTAATGAGAGCTATCCGGAATTTGGCACTGTTAATTCATGTGAGAATGCCAATTCCACTGAGTAAAGGAGTTATTAGAGTCATATTTAACATAAAGTGCAAATATTGCAATGAAGTGGGTTCAGGATGAAAATGTCAATTATATGTAAAAATTAAATACCACCTTTTTGAATCACTTGTCTTGGCATCATGGAAAATTTTTCAGCCTTCTCCAACAAGAGTGTCAGATCTTGGGAACAGTAATTCATAAATGGCCTGATTCCACAATGAGTCAGTGACTAAAATACTCTGGATAAATGTTTCACTTATTTATATTGTTGGGTCAAAACTCCAGTTTGTTGAATTATCTGTGTTGGTGACATCTTTCAAAAAGTTAGTTTACCGCTTTGCATCCTTTCAGGATGCCCCCATGTCGTTGACACACACAATACACTGAGTAGACAGGATTTATGGGGTACTGAACGGGTACCCCAAGTCTTCAAAACCTACAAAAGGAAGTTTAGTAAAATAGGCAGCCACAGTGATTATATTCAAAAATAGAGCTTTTCCTCTTGAACGAATGGTCTGGGCACCAAGGAAAGATCCTATTGAATCTCTGACCCTGGGAATCCTAAAATAATCTCTTGCAGTAAACAGGGACATTATATTGAAACCTTAAATTATGGGAGATTATGAGAACAACACTTTTAACTAACAAAACCAAGCCATAAAAAAATCTAGGGTTTTAATGTAACCTCTTTTACTTCCTTTTAAAATGGAAGTCCTTCAGATCACATAGAAACTTAATCTCTGGTTTAAAATTTAGTGCTAAATATGAGCCAAAGACTTAAGGACTCTGAAACTAAGATTAAACATATACTTTTTAAAAAAATACGCAGCTTTTCAAATTAGCCTTGATGGCTGTTACATTCATAAAATCTTGGAGGAAGAGCTAGTAATACATGTCATTTTATACTTTTAACTCATCTGAAGTTTCTCTTATTTGTGGGTTTGTAGTTAGAGGTGGAGGGAATCTTTTGAGGCCTTCAGTGACACCGTGGGACTCTACTTTGGAAATTAATACTCAAAATAATAGATAAAAAATATTGATCTCTTCTGCAATTACTCCCTATTATATTTGTCTAGACTTATTGATTTAAATGTGAAGTGACATTTTTAAGTTGGGGCAATGTGAATCTAATCTTTGAATATATTAGGGGGGGAAATGTCCCAGAGGCCAGCATGACAGTTCCTGCATGGCTAAAATATCATCTACTTGAATGAAGAAAACTAATATGTATTCACCTCAGTGGAATGTAAAAAAGCCATAAAAATCTCTAGCTGTAAAATGCTTATCATTTGATTTGCTCTCATTCCCCAGAGACTAGTGAGAATCCCTCTATGTCACTTTGAAATGGAAAAAAAAAATCTTTGCTTCATTTCCTTTTAACTTATAACTATTATTTCTAGCTTTCTTTTAAAAATTGCATCCTTAAAAAATTAAAAAAAAAAAACTGTATCCTTGTTTGGATGAGAGTGGAAAGGAGTGGGCTAAAAATGAAAATTTCTTAACCTAGTGTTTCATTTAAAATATTGTTGACCTGGAATTATAATGTTGGTATCAATGTCCAGTGACATTTTATGGTACAGCCATTAAGTAAGGAAGCTAATTTCTGTAACCTATTACCTGATTCCCATTATTGTGCCACTAAATACCTCTAGGGTTTTGGTACTGAGACATTCCAGGAACTTATTCAGATGTGGTGTGTAGAGAAGTTTGGCTTATAAAGAAAATCTTTGTTTTCATTTAATTCCTAATCAGTAGATATGCTTCATTAGTCCAGAAATTGACTCACAGAATTCTTGGTGGTGCTTCTAAGATTAAATCAAAACAAAGACAGAATTATTGGAATAAAGGCAGTTCTGCTGAAAGTGACCAGGTTAGAGAGGGCTTGATTTACTCTCAGGAAAATGCTAAACAAATCCATTCTGTGAAAACTTTTCACTTTTCTTGTTAAAAGTATATTCGTAATTTCTACTGTGCTTTCCATAGTTGTCAGCAACCAGATGGCACTTTTTTTTTTTTTTTAATAAATGAGATATTGGATGAGGAATGTTCCTTCCACAAAGGTTCCAAATTTTTCATAATCTTTTGCTATCTAGAGAGGCCAGTTTTGTACTTACTGTGTCACTGAACAAAGAAAACTATCCACCTAAAAAGACTTTGAAACAGATAATATAAACCTGCACTGAGGTGTGCTATATGAAACAAACCATTCTGTGTGTGAAATTCCAAACTCCAAGCTTCTAAATTAAAGGGTCTCTCTCTTCTAGTGCTTTCTTACCTAAACTTATCTTCCCCACCTGTTCCCTATGACGTGTATCCTTTCACTCCAGCCATGTTTCTTTAACATGTACATCTCTTTTTCCGTGTCTTTATACAAAATACTCCTTCTTTGTAAAAACACTCACCTTTTCTTACTTTCTTTAATGTCTAGCCAAGTCTCACCTCCATATAAGACTTTTCTTAAATGCTGTGGTCCCTCAACTACTTTTTTCTTTTTTTTTTTTATTATGTTATGTTAGTCGCCATACAGTACATCATTAGTTTTTGATGTGGTGTTCCATGATTCATTGTTTGCATATAACACCCAGTGCTCCATTCAGTACATGCCCTCCTTAATACCCATCACTGGGCTAACCCATCCCCCCACCTCCCTCCCCTCTAAAACCCTCAGTTTGTTTCTCAGAGTCCATAGTCTCTCATGGTTCGTCTCCCCCTCTGATTTCCCCCCTTCATTTTCCCTTCCTTCTCCTAATGTCCTCCATGCTATTCCATATGTTCCTCAACGACTTTTCTATCCTGATCTCCTTTTGTATTTATACAGAAATGTATGAGAATATATTTTAAGAATTGAGAACATGATATAACTAGTATTATAAAATACTGTTTCATGTATTGTTTTGTGCTTGTCTCTTACATTGTTGGACCTCTAGCTCAGCGTGCATTTGTCAGTAATAACAACAGAAGGAATTTCAGGATGTGAATACTCAGGCCTGTGTTTGTCAAGAAGGCTTAAACAGAACATAATGTTAATCTAAACTTTTACCTTAGAAATCTAGAAAAAGAAGAGCAAATTAAATCCCAATTAAATGGAAGAAAAATAATAAAAATGAGAGCAGAAATTAATTTAAAACAGGAAATCAATAGGAAAAAAAAAAAAATCAACAAACCCAAAAGCCGGTTCTTTGAAAAGATCAACAAAATCAGTAAGCCTCTAGGCAGGTAAGGCAAGAAAAAAAGAACAAAAATTACTAACATCAGAAATGACAGAGGGGACACATCACTGGAGAGTCCACGTAAATTAAAAGGATGATAGAGGAATATTATGAAAAACTCTATGCCCACAAATCTGACAATGTAGATGACACAGACCAATTCCGTGAAAGACACAATCTGCCAAAACTCACAGAAGAAAAAAATAGATGATTTGAATAGGTCTATATTAACAACATTGAATCAATAATGAATAACCTTCTAAAACAGAAAGCACTAGGCCCAGATTTGTGAATTCTACTAAACACTGATGAATTTTACCAAATATTTAAGAAATTATACCACTTTTCTATAGTCTCTTTCAGAAGATAGAAGCAGAGGGAGTACTTCTCGACTCATCATTCTATGAAGTCACTTTACTCTTATACCAAAACCAGAGAGAATGACAACAAGATTACATAGTAATATCTCTCATGAACATAGATCAAATACCCTCAAAATATTAGCAAAAGGAATCCAACAATAAGTAAAAAGATTTATACAGCACAATCAAGTGGTATTTATCTCAGGTATATAAAACTTGCTCAACATTTGCAAACCAATTAATGAAATCCTTACATCAACAGGTTAAAAAGAAAAATCACATGTTTATATCAATAGATGCAAAAAAAAGCATTTGATAAAATCTCACACACATTCGTGATAAAAACTCCTAGCAAAGTAGGAACTAGAAGGGAACTTCCTCAACTTAATAAAGAATATCTAGGGATGCCTGGCTGGCTCAGTCAGTAGAGCATGCAACTCTTGATCTTAGTGGTCATGAGTTCAAGCCCCACTTGGGTGTAGGGTTTACTTAAAAATATATATGTATCTACAAAAAAAACCCCTACATTTAACATCATAGTTAAGTGTGAGAAACTCCACTAAGATCAGGAAAAAGGCAAGGATATCTTCTCTCACCACTGCTTTTCAACATCATGCTGAAATTCCCAGTTAATGTGATGGACAAGAAAAGGAAATAAAAGGCATACAGATTAGGGAAGAAAAATAAAACTGGCTCTGTTTGCAAATGACATAATCCTCTATGTAGAAAGCCTGAAAGAACTGATCAAAAAATTTCTGGTGCTAATAAGAGATTATAGCAAGGTTGCAGGTTATAGTTAAGCTACAAAAGTCACTCATTTTCCCATACCAGCAATAAACAAGGTGAATTTGAAATTAAAAACACAATACATTTATACTATATCCAAAAAATGAAATACTTAGGTGTAAACCTAACAAAATATGTTAACCATCATATGAGGACATCTACAAAACTCTGACAGAAGAAATCAAAGAAGAACTAATTTCTTGAAAGAAGAATATACAGAAGGCACACACCATCTGTGAACTACACTAACCAACACAGTGTGGTATTGATAAAAGAACAGACAGATCAATGGAACACAATAGAGCCCAGAAAGAGATCCACATAAATATAGTCAACTGATCTTTGACAAGGGAGCAAAGGAAACACAATGGTGCAATTAGTCTTTTTAACTGGTGGTATATATCATCCAAGAAGATATGTTAGAGAAGGCATCTAAGCATATGAAGAGATGCTCCACATCATATTGTGTGGATATCAATAATCTAAAAACTGATTCTAAAGTTTATATTGAGAGGCAAAAGACCCAGAATAGCCAACACAACATCGAAGGAGAAGAACAAAGTTGGAGAACTGACACTACCTGACTTCAAGGTCTACTATAAAGCTACAGTAACCGAGACAGTGTGGTATTGATGAAAGAATAGACAAACAGATCAATGGAACAAAATATGAGCCCAGACTTAGACCTCCATAAATACAGTCAACTGTTCTTTGACAAGGAAACAGAGGCAATGCAAAGACAGGCTTTTCAACAAATGGTGCTGGAACTGGATATCCACATGCAAAAGAAAAATGAATCTAGACACAGATATTACACCCTTCACAAAAATTAACTCAAAACGGAGTGCAGACCTAAATGCAAAACACAAAACTATAAAAACCCTAGAAGATCATATAGGAGAAAGCCTAGATGACCTTGGGTATGGTAATGACTTTTTAGATACAATACCAAAGGCATGATCCATGAAATAAATAATTGTTAAGCTGGACTTTTTTTTTTTTTTTTTTTACATATTCCCTTTTTTTTTTTTATTGTTAATCCCCATACATTACATCATTAGTTTTAGATGTAGTGTTCCATGATTCATTGTTTGTGCATAACACCCAGTGCTCTATGCAGAACGTGCCCTCCTCAATACCCATCACCAGGCTAACCCATCCTCCCACCCCCCTCCCCTCTAGAACCCTCAGTTTGTTTTTCAGAGTCCATTGTCTCTCATGGTTCTTCTCCCCCTCCGATTTCCCCCCCTTCATTCTTCCCCTCCTGCTATCTTCTTCTTTTTTTTTTTTTT
>NW_022589757.1:8857508-9020858 GCF_004348235.1 Phoca vitulina
CTCCTGCTACATTCTTCTTCTTCTTTTTTTCTTTCTTAACATATATTGCATTATTTGTTTCAGAGGTACAGATCTGAGATTCAACAGTCTTGCACAATTCACAGCGCTTACCAGAACACATACCCTCCCCAGTGTCCATCACCCAGTCACCCCATCCCTCCCACCCCACCCCCCACTCCAGCAACCCTCAGTTTGTTTCCTGAGATTAAGAATTCCTCATATCAGTGAGGTCATATGATACATGTCTTTCTGTGTTTGACTTATTTCGTTCAGCATAATACCCTCCAGTTCCATCCACGTCGTTGCAAATGGCAAGATCTCATTCCTTTTGATGGCTGCCTAATATCAGCTGGACTTCTGGACTTCTTTTGCTCTGTGATGACATTGCCAAAAGAATGAGAAGACAAGCCACAGACTGGGAGAAAATATTTGTGAAAGACATGCGACAGAGGACTGTTACCCAAAATATACAAATAACTTTTAAAACTCAATAAAAACAACCTAATTAAAAAATGGGCCAAAGACCTTAGAAGTCTCACCAAAAAAGATATGCAGATGGAAAATAAGCATATGAAAAGATGCCTCATGTTATGTGTCATCAGGGGATTGCAAATTAAAACAACTAGATGCTACTACTCCCTATTAGAAGGGTCAAAATCCAGAACACTGACAACACTAAATGCTGGCGAGACCACAGAGCATGGGAGCTCTTATACAGTGCTGATGGGAATGCAAAATGGCACAGACACTTCAGAAGACAGAGAGTTTCTTACAAAAGTAAACATGCTCTTATCACATGATCCAGCAATCACTCTCTTTGGTACTGACCTAAGGGATTTGAAAAATTATGTCCTTACAAAAGCCTGTATGTAGATACCTGTAGCATTTTACTCATAATTTCCTAACTTGGAAGAAACCAAGATGAACTTCATTCACTAGGTGAATAGGTAAACTGTGGTACAACCAGACAATGAATATTATTCAGCACTAAAAAGAAGTGATCTATCAAGCCAGGAAAAGACAGGAAAAGGAAACTTAAATGCGTATTACTAAGTGAAAGAAGCCAATCTGAAAAGGCTACATACTGTATGATTCCAAACATGTAACATTCTGAAAAAGGCAAAACTATGGAGACAGTAAAAAAACAAAACAAAACAAAAAAAAAAAACAGTGGTTGCCAGGCGTTGGGGAGAAGGAGGGATAAACAGAGCACAGAAGATTTTTTAGGCAGTGAAACTACTCTGTATGATGTCATAATTGTGGCTACATGTCATTCATTATACATTTGTCCAAACCCAAAGAATGCACAACACCAAAGGTGAACTCTAATGTAAACTAGGTTCATTAACTATAACAAATGTACCACTCTGGTAGGGGATGTTGATAATGGGAAGGCTATGCATGTGTGGGGGCAGAGGGTCATAAGAAATCAATATACCTTCCACTCAATTTTGCTGTGAATCTAAACCCGCTCTAAGAAACAGTCTATTAAACAACAGCACAACCAACACAAAAAGCATGTCCGTAATACCTGATCATGAGCTCATTATTTAGTACCATGTGATCTATTAAATTATATACAGTCCGATTTTGTCCATTGCCATTTTATGTCTGATTGTTTCACCTTCTTAGAATATTAGCTCCATGAGATCAGAAACAGCTCCGTGAGATCAGAAACTGAACCTTCTATAGTCTTTCCCCAGTGATAGATCTCAAGCTTTTGGCAAAGAATTTTATGTACTTAAATAAAATGTGATGCAGAGAAGTAATACAATGAAGAAAGTTTTCTTTTCTTTTAAATGTAGTTAAGTAGGTATCCAAGAAATATTTTTTGAATAAATACATGAATAAAAGATGTTTTAAATTTTGTTAATCCTAAACATTTACATTTCAGTTTCTCATACTGACTCTGAAGATAAGCATCCTTCATTTTAAATGTGATTGGTTGGAAAACATAAAAAAAAAAAGAGAATTAAATAAAAGTAGCTTAAGAGGGAAATTTATGCCACAAGCTACATGTAGGAGAAAAGCACATTATACTACCAACTGCTTGACCTTCAAAAGATAAGTCAAATGCCTCAACTAATTACTCTCTTAGGTATGTTCAGTCCATTGCAAAAGTGCTGGTATATTCTTATAAGACACTTTGATTAGATTTCCCATTCCTTGAGCAAAATTAGAGTACAATCTAAGAACCCCGAGGTGGAAAAGGGCACTTGGAAAACAGGTGTTGTTGAGTCAAAAAAAACCCAGCGAACTGTGTAATTGACCTACTATTTTATGGTTTTATTCTTCTCCTAAAATGGTAATAGGAAAAAATACACAGACATTATGTTATATTAGGGTTTCTGGGTGCCAATGGCATGTCAAAATAGAAAGAAATGAATAGGGAAAAGATAAGTGAGAGGAGAAAAATGAAATTAATGGCGGTGAGAGCATGGCATTATTGATACAAATTATTTAATAATTTGAATTATTTTAGAAAATAGTTAATTTCAAAATGATTGGAACATTTACAATTTATTTTGGGAAAGAAGATTTAGCCTGTGTCTAGACACTTAGTAAGCGTAAGCTAGCTGTTTACATGTGAATGCTGCAAGCCCTATCATATCACATCCTATTATTTCAAGTCAGTTACTGTGTTAACTGAATCAACAATACCCAGAAATTTGCTTCATTATTTACTACCATCTTGATGGGAAGAAAAAGGGATCTTATAAATAACATCATAGATTTTCACAACATGGGTGAAGATTTATATTTAATTGCATCCTTAGTACATACCCTAGGAATAGAAACAAATCAACTTCTTAAGGTTAAGAGAAGTTTACATAGCACATTACGGGTGATATCTGTATCAAATATATGTATATACACGATACCCATACTCCTACTACTAATATACCAACTGCAGCAAAGCCAACAATAACTATCATTTACTGGGTGTTTTCTGGATGCCATGCCCTGGCTCTATCCTCGTGGCAGATACTCAGGTCGGGTCTCTCAAGTTCCATTTCAGCCTCCTTCTATTTGGTAGCTGGAAAGCTACAAACTACATTTCCCAAACTCCCTTGCAGCTACGGCTTTTGCTACAAAGTGGGCTCCACCCATTTCGCTGTGTTCACGTGGCATTGAAGGAGAGAGGCAAGACAAAGGCCATCTTCGTGCTGCTACAAATGCTGGCAGGCAGAGACAGAAGCATGTGCAGTGCCTGGACTCAGCCTTCCGGTGTCCTGTCACCAGGGTCGTGGCTGTGAGAGGCAGTCATGTCAGCAGCCGTGGCTGAGGGGGCCACCAGGAGCACAAGTACAGTAATGTGGGATGAAGTCAGTGGCCTTGTGGCATCCTACCCCCACCCCCACCCCTCACTGATCTTCCCTGTATTCAACCCCTTTCTTCTTGGTTTCTGTTTCTATACTGAACTTTGGTGATATGGTCCTTTATATATATCGTCTCATTTAATGCCTTCTGGGAAATGTCATTATTTCTATTCTGCAACAGAGAAAATAAGCCTGAAAACGGTAATTTTTCCTAAGTCACAAAGTCGGTAGGTGGAGAAGTTGGGAATTTGAATTCTGATCACCTGACTCCAAAGCCTGTCCTCAGAACTGCTATATTTCCCATGGGCCTGCCTCATACTTTGCTCATACTCAATACTTTAATTAAGGCTAAAGGAAGCCCATTTGGCATGGTATGGTTCAAATTCAACTTTAAACTTTGATTTACCTTTGAACTCACGCTCAAATCAAGTAAAAGTTATTGAAAGCTCAGCTAATTTCTCCTTCCACTCATCACTTCCGTATGCTTACAGACTTCGGACTGACTTAGAAACAGAAATGCTGGTCTTGCAATATTTTTAGCTAAGTCAGGAAGAAATAAGAAGTCTTGCTCTCCTGGGAAGTCACTTCTCAGAAGTCTTTAAGCTTCAAGCTTTAGTAAAAAGATGTCTGATATCTTAGAGCAATACATTTTTACTGGTCATTGAAAAAGGATAAGATGCACTTCTGGTCATCAGTAAAGGAAAGGAAAAGAAGCACCTGCAATTCTGGTAATTATAAAAACCAATGATCTGACTCTGAGGAGATAAAGAGAGTGTGGCATGTATTACTGCTAGGAAGCCAGTGATCTTCAGACCAAGCCATGCAATCTTAGGTGAGCCGCCTTCCTCAGTGGCAAAAACAAAGGCCTTAGATATGAATCTGATTTCCTCAGAATGTAGAGCCATGAAACGTTAGTGCAGAATAAGGGGGTTCGAGCAGAATGTCTCAAGTGTTATCACCTCACGGTGCACCCAGAAGTGCAAGATCTCGTGCGGCATGCTGAGGCCACCCGGGGAGCCATCAGGACGGCAGGAACTGCCCCTGGGTCACAGAGGATCAATGTCTCAGTGCCTTTGTGGAAAGTCTGAGCTCAGAGAATGGCGAGCTCATCAGTTTGCACATGGAGAAACTAAAGCAGATTTATAATAACCCATCCATTAAAGTACATGCTATCGATGTATTTTCAGTTGTTACACTCATATATTATTTGATAACTCTTTGCTAACTTGTCCCTCTTCGGTCCATTTCTTACATGACAACCAGGGAGATCTCTTAAAAAGAACAGACCCCATCATGTCAGGGCCTGTTTCCCCTATCTTCGTGCTGCTCATAGTTGTTCTTAGAACAAAGACCCATCCTCTGAAAATGGCCCAACCTCCATTTCTCCAGGGCCATCTCATGCTAGTCTCTCCACTGCACTTTATGTCCCTTCTTTCCTGGAACACACACAGTACTCCTCTGCATCTGGCCTTGGGAGCTCGAGGTCTCTCCTACTTCTTTCCCAGCTGACACCGATTTCTTCAGGTCTCAGTGCACCATCATTTGCTCAAGAAAACCTTCCCTGATACCCCTCCACATCAGGTTTGCCTATTACATCTCATCCTATCTTTTACTCCTGGAAATGATGAGTTTGAACTTGCTCATTTCCTTTTGTGATGATCTGATTCATGTCTGCTTTCCTCAGTAGACTCTAAGCTCTGAACAGGGATGGGATCTCTTTTGGTCACCAGTGTCTCCTCAGCTGGTTTTCCACAGTGGCTCAGGCCATTTATGAATAACTGGTACCACGATCTGACACTCTTGTTGGAGAAGGCTAGAAAAACTTCCATGATTCCAAGGACAAATGATTCAAGAAGATTTGGGTTCAGTTAAACATTTGTTCAGTGAATGAATTTATGGTTTTGTTTTGGCTATATATAGGGATTTCCCGGCAACTGTCATCTTTGAACTAACACAGTTCTGTACAGAGAATTTCTTATGATGTGAAATGTGAAGATGGTAATGCTTTAATTCCTCTAATTAATGAGCAGTACTTAAACCCTTTCAGTGCAAATATTCTGAACAATTTCTGGATCATGGAACACTTTGAGATCTAATACAAGCTTTGGATGCTTTTTCCAACAAAATGAATATATTCACATTTTATGAACAATCTCAGGCAGTGAGTCCATGGACTAACTCTATGAACAAATTTCAAGCTCCTGAATATGGCATAACACAATCAACTGACTTGATCCTTAGCTACCTTTCTGAGTTTATCTACCATTTTCTAATATTTTACGCTCTAATAGATGAAACTCCATGTAGTTTCCCAGCACACATACCATTTCCTCTTCATGAAATGTCATTTCTACCTTTTTGAAAAATCTATCCTCCAGTACTTGGAGCAGAGCTCATATCTTCCAGTAGCCTCACCTGACTTTGGTCCTGGGAAATGGGTACCTGGTAGGGGCTCCCATGACATCCAGTGAGGATCAGCCTCCTCACATTTACTTCATGGTGTCAAAATTATCTAGTTAGATTATAGTCTTTCCTAGAGAATATTAAATTTTTTGAGTGTAAGCACCACTTCTTAGACACCCCTCCCCCCACTGTGTAGAACAGTGAATAACACAAACAGGCCTTTAATAAATGTATGTTAACCTAAACTGTTGAAGGACCAAACTTAATGGTAGAAGAGCTACGAGAATTCATAGATAATACCCTTCAAGTGGGAAGACAAACTGGAATACCTGTAAATAAATTGAATATCTGCAATGTAGAATCATCAATAAAGGCTATTAACACAGAAAACACAAAACAAAGTTATTTTACCCTAAAAAAAAAAAAAAATCCAGCCTAAAATATCAATGCCATTATGGGTATCTATTACAGAAAATCATCATGTAGCCAATAGAACAATGGGTTCTTTATTAAAATAGTTCAAAGGCAATAGTCAGAAAACGTGCCGTTAGGGTGTCCTTGGATAAAGGTTCATACCCCGCTGTGTGCTACCACTGTGCCATGTTTTACAATTCTCATTGCATCAGGAACAGTAAGCAGCAGATCATAGTTCTCAGGTGGTGACTGTACAGTAACCAAAAAGTTAATGTGTAACAAGTGAAGGGAAGAACTTTGCACAGAAAGTTACGTACACTGATATTTCAAGCAAAGAAATTATTTTTTCTGTCTTAAACCTGCAGCTGTCATTCATTTACCCAGCAGATTAAGCTATTCGTAATTCTACAGCCAATGCCAACGGCCACCAGTAGCTATCACTGGAAGGACTACCATTCATTACACAACAGACTTTAAGTATGATGCGTATTGGACTCTTAAAATGTGATTGGGAAAGATCCAATGAGATGGCCAATTTACACATTTCTGTTTCACAAACTCTGGAACTCTTCTCTCTTATGACAGATTTATTTGCTGTCATATGGCCAGTTATAGGAGCACAGTGTGGGGTGCGGTGAGGGCGGGGTGGAGGCAAGGGACAGAAGCTTCCAGGGAAGAACCATTTTTAACCCCTCCCCACCCCCTGTGTAGAATCGATATGCTGACTTCCGCTTGGCCTCATTCCAGTCCTGGCTCCCAGTCAAAGAGAGATACGCTGACAGAGTAGACTGTGTTCTGTATATACAATGATAGGGGCAGTAAAAGGATTGAAAACCACTGTAAGTAAAAACACTGTTGCAAGAGTGTGCTTACAACAAACATGGAAGCCATAATTTTTGTTGATCTGACTTTAAAAACAAAAAGACAGTTGTTGGCATACAGTGCACAATATAAGTGATATGAGCTACAACGTGAAATGTGAGAGTATGGTCAAGACTGGGAGAAATATTATTGGGAGAAAAAAACCCCAAGACTGTCCATTTGTCTCAAATAACAAAAGAATCTGTGGTTTTTCAAAGAATCAGCCATGATTTTCCAACGCAGCCTTCCTAGCCTCTATCTACACTAGGAGACCGAAATTTGGATGCTGCCATGATTTGGGGCTACCGGGGTATTCTGTAAAATTTAAACAAAAATGAATGTGTTTATCAATAATTACACATGGACTCACCAAGAAAACAGCCAAAGCTCTGCAGGCAATATAGTAGCCTGCTAATTGAGAGATTTTTGAGAAATAAATAATTTTATATTTCTCATGTAAAACTGAGGGGGAAAAGTTCATGATTAAAAATAGAAGTTAATAAGGATAAAATATAACTAAATATCCGATCGTACTAATTATTTCCAAGGGAGGCCAAATATTCCAGCTCAGTACTCTGGTGTGTCTTTCCCCAAGCTTAATTTTCTGCTTTCACTCACCACTCTTATCACCAACTCTAGAAAAGTAATGCTCATTATGTTTAAGATGATAACATAAAGGTGACAAGGTTAGAATGTGTAAATTCTGGATCTAGGCTGCCTGGGTTTGATCTCCATTTTGCCATGTTCCAGCTGTATGACTTCGGGAAAGTTGCTTAACCTTTCTGTTCTTTAGTTCCCATCTGTAAATGGGGTGACAATATTTACTTCACAGAGATTTACATAAGTTCCTGCATGGAACACACACTTAGAACAAAGCTTGGCACAGAGCAAGTACCCTCTAAAGCTAGTTAATGTGGCTACCATACAAATACATGAAAATACAAAATTAATAAGCAGATGACATGAAGAAGTTAATGCAAATAAATTTCATAGCATAGCTATCTTTTAAACTTAGCCACAAACATGACTGGTACTAAGACACATAGATCAATAGAACAGAACAGAAAGCCCAGAACGAAACCCACATTTATATGGTCAATTAATCTATGACAAACAAGACAAGAATATACAATAGGGGAAGACAGTCTTTTCAATAACTGAAGTTTAGAAAACTAGACAGCTACATGCAAAAGAATGAAACTGAACCACTTTCTTACATCTTACACAAAAATACACTCAAAATGGATTAATGACCTACATGTGAAACCTGAAACCATAAAAATCCTAGAAAAGAACACAGGCAGTAATTTCTCTGACATCATCAGCTGTAGCAACAGTTTTTCTAAATACGCCTCCTCAGGCAAGGGAAACAAAAGCAAAAATAAACTATTGGGATTATATCAAAATAAAAAGCTTTTGTACAGCAAAGGAAACCATCAACAAAACAAAAAGGTAATCTACTAAATGGAAGAAGATATTTGCAATTATATATCTAATAAAGGGGTTCATACCCAAAATATATAAACAACTTTACAGCTCAACACCAAAAAAACCACAAATAATCTGATTAAACAGGCAGAGGACCTGAATAGACATTTTTCCAGGTGTTGGCGAGGATGTGGAAAAAAGGGAGCCCTCCCACACTATTGTTGGGAATGTAAATTGGTGCAGCCACTGTGGAAAACAGTATGGAAGTTCCTCAAAAAATTAAAAATAGAACTACCATATGATCTAGTAATTCCACTACTGGGCATTTACCCAAATGAAACAAAAACACTAATTCGAAAAGATATATGCATCTCTATGTTTACTGCAGCATTATTCACAATAGTCGAGAAGATATGGAAGCAACCCAAATGTCCACCAATTGATGAATGGATAAGGAAGTTGTGATATACACACACACACACACACACACACACACACACACACACACAGTGATGGAATATTACATGGTGATAAAAAAGGATGAGATCATGCCATTTACGACAACATGGATGGACCTAGAAGGTATGATGTTAAATGAAATAAGTCAGACTGAGAAAGACAAATACCATATGATTTCATTCATATGTGGAATCTGAAAAAACAATGAATAAACAAACAAATAAAAAGCAGAATCAGACCTATGAACACAGGGAACAAAGTGATGGTTGCCAGAGGGGAGGAGGTGGGGGAAATAGGCAAAATGGGTCAAAGGGAATGGGAGGCACAGGCTTCCAGTTATAGGATGAGTAAGTCATTGGAAGAAAAGGCACAGCATAGGGAATGTAGTCAGCGGTGTTGTAATAGTGATGTGCGGTGACAGACGGGAGCTACACTTGTGGTGAGCACAGCATAACATTTAGAGAAACTGAATCACTATGTTGTACACCTAAAACTAAGGTAACACTGTGTGTCAACTGTACTCAAATAAAAATTTTTAAAAGATTGCACCACACAGAAGGGAGGGTGTGAATGCACTCAATAAACTGAAGTTAGGAATAATAGCACATAGTAAGGATAAAAATATTTAAATACAAGGAATATGAATCACTCTTGTGGGTCAGATGAAGATTTGGAGGATGGGGCAGGAATAAAATTGTATCTTGCAAAAAACCACTAAAACCCAACCCCCCTGCCCACCCCCCAAAGCCCTGGAAATGTCTATAACTGTCTAACGGGCAAAAAACATCTGGTTTAGCAACTTTTACTCTGAAACAAAAGTGAGAGTAGCAGTAATATTTTATGAATGAAAAAGAGGATGAATTTGATGTTTTACATTCCTTTCTATGTCCTCTCTAAGGGCTTTTAAATAGTCACCTGAAAGTTACTTATTAACCCAGATCAAGCTTAGTCACTTGCTAAAAAAATGGAGCAGTGCGCAGACCAAAGACAAGAGTTCAGGGTCAAACTGCAGAGAGCAAAGGACAATGAGTGGGTGGTTATACCTTCCTCCTCACTCTTTCAGCATCAGGGAACTGAAGTGAGCAGGGAGCCTCTGTAGGTAGTAATGTGAGTGTTATCAGGTTCGCTAGGTGAAGGGACACAGATCTCTTAGATTCAACAGGGCAGTTTGTCTCCCTTACTTGACATCAGGATCAAAGCTGTGTGCCCCCAATGTGTGCTGGACTTGGTACCTTTTTCTTTTTACAGGATGTCTCTGCAACAGATACTATACCAATGATATTCTGGAAGTTCTTTCAACTCTAGGATTATTAGAAATAAGAGTGCTGGTGAGCATATTTATTAGTTTTAAATAACATTTAACCCAGAGAGGTTACTGTTTAGGTTACATGTTTCTTTTTTTTAAGATGTTATTTATTTATTTATGAGAGAGAGAGAAAACAAGCAGGGGGGAGGGGCAGAGGGAGAGAGAGAGAAGCAGAATTCCTGCTGAGCAGGAGCCTGACTTGAGGCTCCATCCCAGGACTCTGAGATCATGACCTGAGCCGAAGGCAGACGCTTAACTGACTGAGCCACCAAGGGGCCCCTAGGTTACACATTTCTGTCTATTGCTAGAGGATTAGATTTGGGTTAAAATATAATCTTATCAAATCAGATTATATAGTTGTGGGATGAGTCACCCCTTTTAACTTCTTTCTAGTTTGTGACTTTGGGTCCCTCCTTCATGGTTCTGAATCACCTTCATTCAATCATAAAATATTTATTTTAAGCCCACAACAAATATTTTGTGGTCTGTAAGGAGACGGCTAAGAAAAAGAAATTTAAGAGCAAAAGAGCAATCTACTTGGATACTCATCACCAAAAAAGTAACACATCACTTGGTGAAGAGGTTGCAATCTAATGGAGAAATGGTTGCTGGTATCGCTCTGGATTTCAAGGGCACTTGTTAACCTCTTCATTTCTCCATTACGGTAAACAATCAAGAACTGACCATACTCATTTAAATTAATATGTCAGCATTACTGAAGATCATCATAGTGAAGGGCTACAAAATAGACACATGCATAATTCAGTGCAGCTAGAAGAAAGTTTTGTTTTTGTTTTTAATATTCGTCAAAGGGAAGTCTTGCTTGTCTAGACAAGACACATATGTGACCCCCTTCCAATGGGCTCATCTAGCTTTTGCTTCTCAAACTTTAGCTGAAAAAGGAATCACCCATGAGTTTCATATTACTGCCAGTGACAGACACTAGAGTTTATATAATGAAATGAGGGCAGGCCAATGAAAACACAGGTTCAACCACTACAGCACTGAGGCTAGCAACTGGGCCTCTGGATTTCTTGCAAAGGAATATAATCTGATGTTCAGTCATAAAGAGCTACACAAAAAGAGGAAAAGCTTCCTTTATTTTTAAAATCATAATATTTGAAACCCAGTCTGTAGGAATTTTGCATTTGGTAAAAACAGAATTAAGTGGTTTCTGACAGTGAAATTATACCTAGAGTTTTACCTTAACTGAGATACTGTTTGTGAAAGAGGGTAACAGGCCTGACACTTAATGGGTATACCATAGAGGTTAGCCTCCCCTCTGACTCTGATGTATTTATTTTCCCGTGGCCAAATGAAGTAATGGTAAATATTACGATAATAATGATAAATATAATAACCAATAATATCTGTTGAACATTTCCTATTCTTAATGATTTGCATATACAGGCATACCTCACTTTATTGTGCTTCATAGATATGGGGTATTTTTACAAATTGAAGGCTTCCAGCACCCGTGCATCAAGCAAGTCTATTGAAGCCATTTTTCCAACAGCATTTGCTCACTTTATGCCTCTGTGTCAACATTTTGATAAATTCTCTCAATATTTCAACTTTTTCATTATTATAATATTTATTATGGTGATCTGCCATAAGTGATCTTTGATGTTACTACTGTAATTGTTTTGGGGTCCCATAAATCATGCCTGTATAAGACAGGAAACTTAATAAATGTTGTATGTTCTGCCTGCCCCATCCAACCGGCTGTTCCCCTCTCTCTCTCCCTCTCCTTGGAGCTTCCTATTCCATGAGACACAACAATACTGAATTAAGGCCAATTAATAACCCTATAGTGGGTCTCTAGGTATTCAAGTAAATAGAAGAGTCACACCTCTTACTTTAAATCAAAAGGCAGAAATGATTAAACTCAGTCAGGAAGGCATGTCCAAAGCTGAGACAGGCCAAAAACTAAGCCTCTTGTGCCAAACAGGTAGCCCAGTTGTGAACACAAAGGAAAAGCTCTTGAAAGAAATTAAAAGTGCTACTTTAGTGAACACATGAATGAATGATAAGAAAATGAAACAGCCTTACGGCTGGTATGAAGAAAGTTTTAGTGATCTGGACAGAAGATCAAACTAGCTACAATATTACCTTAAGACAAAGGCTAATCCAGAGCATGACCCTAACTCTCTGCAACTCTATGAAGGCTCCGAGAGGTGAGGAAGCTGTAAAAAACAAACAAACAAACAACAAAAAAAGTCTGAAGTCAGCAGAGCTTGGTTCATGTGGTTCAAGGAAAAGCCATCTCCATAACATACAAGTGTTAGGTGAAGCAGCGAGTGTTGATATAGAAACTGCAGCATGTTATCCAGAAGATCTAGCTAAGATAATTAATGAAGGTAGTTACACTAAACAACAGATTTTCAGTGTAAATGAAATAGCCTTTTTTTGGAAGATGCCATCTAGGACTTTCATAGAGAGGAGAAGTCAATAATCTGGCTTCAAAGCTTCAAAGGACACACTGACTCTCTTATTAGGGGCTAATGATGCTGGTGATTTGAAGTTGGTGCCAATGCTCATTTACTACCCAAAAATCGTAGGGCCCTTAAGAATTATGCTAAATTTACTCATCCTGGGCTCTCAAAATGGAACAACAAAGCCTACATGGCAGCACATCTGTTTACAGCATGGTTTACTAAATATTTTAAGCCCATTGTTAAGATCTACTGTTCAGAAAAAAAAAAGATTATTTTCAAAATGTTACTGCTCATTGACAATGCACCTGGTCAGCCAAGAGCTCTGATGGAGATGGACAGTAAGATTAGTGTTGTTTTCATGCCTGCTAACACAACACCCATTCTGCAGCCCATGGATAAAGGAGTCATTTCAACGTTCAACTCTTATTAATTAAGAAATACATTGCATAAGGCTATAGCTACCACAGATGGGGATGGATCTGGGGAAAGTAAGCTGAAAAACTTCCGGAAAGGATTCTCCATTCTAGATGCCATTAAGAACATTTGTGATTGGGGCGCCTAGGTGGCTCAGTAGGTTAAGCATCTGTCTTCGGCTCAGGTCATGATCTGAGGGTCCTGAGATCGAGCCCCACATCGGGCTATGTGCTCAGTGGGGAGCCTGCTTCTCCCTCTCCCTCTGCCTGCCTGCCTGCCGATCTGCCTACTTGTGATCTCTTTCTCTGTCAAATAAATAAATAAAATCTTAAAAAAAAAGAAAAAGAACATTTGTGATTTGTGGGAAGAGGTCAAAATAGCAACATTAACAGGAGTTTGGAAGAAGTTGATCTCAACCCTCATGGATGACTTTGAGGGGTTCAAGACTGCAAGTGGAAACAGTAAGAGAAGTAGCATGAGAAGTGGAACCTGAAGATGGGACTGAATTGCCACAATCTCAGGATCAAACTTGAACAGATGAGGAGTTGCTTCTTATGGATGAGCAAAGAAAGTGTTTCTTGAGACGGAATCTATTCCTGGTGAAGATGCTGAGAAGATTGTTGAAATGACAATAAAGGATTTAGAGTATTATCTAAACTGAGCTGATAAAGCAGTTGCAGGGTTTGAGAGGATAGACTCCAATTTTGAAAGAATTTCTACTGTGGGTAAAATGCTATCAAACAGCATCGCATGCTACAGAGAAATCATTCATGAAAAGAAGAGTCCATCAATGTGGCAAACTTTATTGCTGCCTTATTTTAAGAAGTTGCCAAATCCACCTCAATCTTCAGTAACCACCACCCTGATCAGTCAGCAGCCATCAACACGGAGGCTAGACCCTCCACCAGCAAAAAGATTATGACTTGCAGAAAGATCAGATGATGGTTAGCAATTAAATATTTTAAAAGTCAGGTATGTACATTTCTTAAACATAACGCTATTGCACACTTAATAGACTACAATATAATGTAAACGTAACTTTTATGTGCACTGGAAAACCAAAATATTCATTTGACTTGCTTTATAGTGGTGGTCAAGAACCAAACCCACAGTATCTCCAATGTATGCCTGTATTGACTAATTTATTTCGTGGAACTACCCTCTGAAATAAGTACTATTATTATTCCCATCTTAAAGATGAGAGAATTGAGGCACAAGAGTTTAAGCCACTTGCTTAAATAGCTAGTACACAGCAAAACTGGAATTCAAACCCAGATTGTCTGGCTCCAGATGTACTTGCTCTACTGAAAACACTTAGCCCAGTGTCTGGCACAAAATAAGTGCTTATTATTATTTTAATCATTACTTTTAATAATACTGTATTTATTTAAGGAAAATGTACTGAGCACCTGGGCACTGGGGAATTAAGCAATGAATAAAACATGCAAGGTCACCATTCTCGCTGAGCGTAGATTAGTGGAGGAGATGGATCTCATTTCAAGAATTGTACTTTTTCTAGCAGAAATGGATTTCTTGAAGTAGAAGAATGTTTCTAAATATTTTAGGTCACTAGGTGCTTCCATTACTCCTATTGTCTGTTCACTTAAACTCTGCTGCCTAGTTAACGTTTTGGAAACTCCACTTTATTGGATCATTGCCCTATTCAGAAACCAGAGCTTACGTAGCCACTGTGCGCCACACATACCAACAAACTCCCCTCCTCATTTACGGCAGACATTAGTATCCCATCACGGCATATTTTTGTCTATTTAGTTGTGGTCTTGGAATCTTATCAGCAAATCAAGAATTGTCACTTGAAACCTTTTTGCCATCCCTAGCCCAGTTTGCTTGATAGAAGTAGGATTTGGGACTTAGACTTAGGTTTGAATTTCAGCTCCCTGCCACTTATTTGTGGTATGATGCTGGCCAAGCCACTTCAGGAAACTATTTCAGGAAACTTAAGTGCTGCCTTAAGTGTAAAATGGGGATAATAGGAGCTACCCCTTAGGGTTTGTTGATAATGCAGTAAACCATTTAGTATAGTGCCTGGTATATACCGCTCAGTAAACTGCAGTTACTATTTTTATCATCATTATCCTAATGTTCAATATTGTCATCAGAAAGGCAGCTTCGGATGTCTTCATAATCTAGGCCTAATTTACATTTCCAAATTTATCTCCCATAGAGTACTAAAGGAACTCTCCACTTTAACTAGATTTGGGAGATTCTCCCACAACTAGCCTGCCATTTTCTGTTCCTCTCTGTATATAAAAATCTACCTTATTCTTCAAGGCCCTTTTCAAGAAATGCCACTTCATTAATGAGATTCCTCTCATCCCTTCAGTCAGCCATACTGTTCTCCACTAAACTCTCCTCACACCTGTGTGTTTCTGACACTTCATCATACACTCACTGTCCGGCTACATTCTCTTATGCTAGTATTTGATTTCATATTACAATTTGACATTATACATGTATTTATCTTGTTTTCCTAGCTAAACATTCAATTCCTCAAAGGCTGGGACTATGTAATACTTGTGTCCTCAAAACAACACCTACCAAATGACTGCACATTCTTATCAGCAAATGAATGAAACTGAAATAAAATGTATACACACACATTTCAATAACTTAAAAATCAGTCATAGATTAAAGAGACAAAAGTAATTTTTAATTCTTCATATTATGTTGAACTGAATGTTACAGAAAAATCTCTGGCTTTCTACTTGGAATTAGAATATTCTACCTTCATTTGTCAGTTAGTCATAGTTAAATATCGAGCCTTGCTGGTACAAGTAGTAGAAGACTCTACCCTCTCCAAACAATTAGAAAAGAATTTTGTTCTCTGTATTACGAGCATGTTTTATAAAATTTAACAATTTTCTTTAATATGCAAAAAATCACCTCTCAAAACTAAAGAAATCTCAGATAGTTTATATTTCTCTTTGACCCAAGAAACGTAATTGTGTTTTCCATATCAAATTCCAGTATAATTAAGAATCCAAAGACTCCATAATCACATGTAACTTAGCCTAAAGCCTTCTGCCCACGATTCCCCAGGTGATGCTGGTCCAGGATGACATTTTACTACTCTCTGGCAAAATGGGAAAAATCAGGACAATAAAGCAGTGGTGAACCATGGACTAGGCAGTAGTGGTCCACCTTGGGGAGAAGGCAATATATTCTCACTGACGTTGTTTGGAACTGCCTGAACATGGTGAAAATAAAAAGCAGACAAACTTTTAGTAGATTCTATTATTGCTTTAAAATTACCTACAAAATGCAACCATGTTTTTGCCTGTACCTATAGCAAATTGCTTCCACTATCATGTCCTTAGCATGGCATAGCAATAAAGTGAGCTTTGTGTAAAGATGAATTTATCCAATTGAAGAGACAGTCCATTATTCTATATGAAATGACACAGGCAATTAAATGTCCTTTCAAAACAAAATGATGGTGATGATGAGAAACAATTTTTTTTTAATGTCCTCATTTGGCAAATTTTTAAAAGTTGATTTTTATATGTATCCCCAGTGTGTGGAGTTACAGTTGTTCATTGCTTGATTTGTTTTTGGAAAGGTTCCTAGTCTATGAAATCCCAAATCTGAGAACAATTAGCCAAGAGAACAAACAATTCAACTAATAGTATAAGAGTGGGCAGTGGCTTTTGGCTTAAGGCAGTGGTTCTCAAAGTGTGGTACTCTGGACCAATAGTATCAGTGTTAACTGGGAACTTGTTAGAAATGCAAATTAGATCTACTGAATCAGAAACTCTGGGGTAGAGCGAGCTGTGGGCTTGGAAAGGCCTCTAAGGGATTCCGCCACTGCTGAAGTTTGAGAACCACTACTAGGGAATAGGCAGGGAGGATGAGAAAGTGCTGAGACAAAATGCTTAGAGATTCTTAAATGTCCCTTTAAGGTTATTTTTTAGTCCAATAATTGCATCTATTTATTTTATATGGATTTTACATACTTATTAATTAACCAATCTTTCCAAAATTAAATTGATATATTTCCTAATATCTATAGTGAATGACTTTATACATGCCTATATAAGGTGGGATCAATCAGAAAAAGGAAGATCCTGGGCTTACCTCATCCCACCTACACACCAAGGTAACAGGTACATCTATGCAAGTAACTCTGAAAATGACCTGAAGACTGGCAGAACAGACCCCCCTTGTAGGGGGGAAGCCACACTGAAAACAAAAGGAGGGGTGGACACACAGTTGGGAACCAAATCCCTAACAAGACTAACCACAGACAGGAAGGACATCACAAGCATGGAGAAGCAGAGGAGCAGACCCCTCCCCAGGCACCCCAGGGACAAAGTACTGGTATTGGGAAGATGAGTCTCTGTAACACCTGGCTTTCAAAACCAGTGGGGCTTAACTTTGGGAACTTTGAAAATTATCAGGGCTTAATTCAGAATTTTAAAAATCAGTGGGCTTAATTCTGGGAGAGTTGAAGGGCAATGAGAATCTGGGGTAGGAGTCCCTACTCTTAAAGAACCTGAATGATAAATAATCGAGCTCAAGACACAACACACAACACAGAAGCAGCAGTTTGAAAAGCACTTGGGGTATGTATGAAGTTACTGACTAATCTTAGAACATGTGTCAGAGGGGCAGGGACCTTCAGATTTATCCAGGGAAAAAAGTGCTGGTGGGCACCATTTCTCTTCTGCTCCCCAGTCTAGATAGTTGGACACTTGTGGGAGCCAGCACTAACACTCTCCATCTACCCTGTTAGCACAATGTTCCTGCTTCCATGTTCCTCTGTGGATCCACCCCATCCAACCTGCCCACCTCAACAGGCATCCCTCCAAAGCAGCAACTGCCCCACCATACCCTAAAGGCAGCCCTGGCAGGGATCAGAGCCATTCAAAAGTAACTCCTGCCCTGGGGAGGGAGAGAGATAACTCCATTCACCAGTGTGCCCACAGTTCCAGCAGCCTGGCCTCTTAGCTGGCTATATAGGGAGCAGGCCCTGCCCTTTGGCACTCATGAAAATGTGGCAGAGAGGCTAACTGCAGATAGCTGAGCTGTCTACTGGCCTTATCTACCAACTAGAGACTTAGTTGGCCGCACAGGGAGAAGCCCTGCCCTCTGGTGTGCCCACAATTGTGGCAGAGAGGGTAACTGGAGATAGAGAGTCCACCAATGAGACCATGTCCACCAATCAGTCCACAGCAGCCTTGTTCACCAATGACCACAGCAGCATCAGGCCCATCAATAGCCCAGGGATCAGACCCTGCCCGGTATGCCCACAGCAGACAAAGTAGGTCATTGTAGCTGGCTGGGCTGAAGGCAGTCACAGTTCAGCCACAACAGTAGGGCACATGCAGCCCACACAGGAGACACCCCTGGAGCACCTAGTTCTAGACACCAGAGTGCACTGTGCTGGAGGGCACCACAGGACCTATTTTACACTAGGACACTCGTTTCAAGACCAGGAGATGTAGCTGACCTATCTAATATATAGAAACAATGAAAGACAAAATGAGAAGACAGAGGAATTGTCCCAAAGGAAAGAACATGACATAATCACAGTAAAAGAGCTAAATGAAATGGAGATAAGCAACATGTCTGATAAAGAATTCAAAGTGATGGTCATAAAGATACTCACTGGACTTGAGAAAGCAGTGGATGAACTCAGTGAAAACTTCAACAAAGACATGGAAAGTATAAAAAAGAACCAGTCAGAGCTGAAGAATTGAATAACTCAAAGTAAAAATAAACTAGAGGGAATCAACAGCAGATTAGAGAATGCAGACCAGATCAGTGATCTGGAAGACAGGAAAATGGGAAGCAACTGAGTTGAACAGCAAAAAGAAAAAAAAGAATAATAAAAAATGAGGACAGGTTAAGGGAACTCAGTGACATCATTAAATGTAATAAAATTCACATTATAGAGATCCCAGAAGGAGAAGAGAGAGAGAGAGAAGGGGGCAGAAAACTTATTTGAAGAAGTAATAGCTGAAAACTCCTCTTATCTGGGGAAGAAAACAGACATCCCAGTCCAAAAGGCACAAATAGCCCTAGCAAGATGAACCCAAGGAGGACTGTCCTAAGACATGTAATAATTAAAATGCTAAAAAGTAATGATAGAGAATTTTTAAAGCAGCAAGAGAAAAATAAACAGTTACATACAAGGGAAACCCCATAAGGCTGTCAGCTGATTTTTAAGCAGAAACTCTGCATGTCAGCAGAGAGTGGAGTGATATATTCAAAACGCTGAAAGGAGAAAACCTGCAACCAAGAATACTCTACCTAGCAAGATTATCATTAAGAATAGAAGGAGAGAGGGGTTCCTGGGTCGCTCAGTCAGTTAAGAATCTGATTCTTGATTTCGGCTCAGGTCATGATCTCAGGGTCATGAGACTGAGCCCTGAGTCAGGCTCCATGCTCAGTGGGGAGTCTGCTTGAGATTCTCTCTCTCCCTCTGCCCCCCACAACATGTGCGTGCTCTCTCTCACTCTCTCCGAAATAATAAATAAATAAATCTTTAAAAGAATTTTTAAAAAAGAATAGGAGAGATAATTTCCCAGATGAACAAAAGTTTTAAAAGTTTATCTTCACTAAACCAGCCTCACACAAATGTTAAAGGGAATTCTTTAAGTGGAAAGAAAAGGCCATAACGAGAAGTAAGAAAATTATGAAAAAAAATTTCACAGGTAAAAGCAAACATATAATAAAGGTATAGATTAACCACTTATAAAGCCAATATGAAGGTTAAAACAAAAAAGCAGTAAAATCAATTGTATCTACAAAAATTAGGGAAGGGAATTAGGAAAGGAATACACAAAACAAAAAGATGTAAAATATAACATTATATACATAAAATGGGGAGAGGGGAGTAACAATTCAGTGCTTTTAGAATGTGTTTGAATTTAATATAAAGAGAAAGGAATCCAAGCATAACACTAAAGAAAGCCATCAAGCCACAAGGGAAGAGAGCAAAAGAAGGAGAAATGAAAAGAGCAGAACTACAAAACAACAACAACAACAAAACAAATAAACAACCAAATCCCATAACACAACATAATGGCAGTAAGTACATAACTATCAATAATTGCTTTAAATAGAAATGGACTAAATGTTCCAATCAAAAGACAGAATGACTGAAGGGATTAAAAAAAAAAAAGACCCATCAATGTGATGCCTACAAGAGACTCATTTCAGACCTAAAGACACATATGGACTAAAAGTGAAAGGATGGAAAAACATACCATGTAAATGCAAACAAAAAAAGCCAGGGTAGCAAAACTTATATCAGACAAAGTAGACTTTAAAACAAAAACTGTAGCAAGAGACAAAGAACTACAGTACATAATTATAAAGGGATCAATCCAACAACAGGATATAACAATTGTAAATATCTATGTAACCAACATAGGAGCATCTAAATACATGAAGCAAATATTAACAGACATAAAGGGAGAAATTGACAGTAATACAATAGTAGTAGGGAACTTTAACATCCCACTTACATCAATGGATATATCATCCAGACAGAAAATCAACAAGGAAACAGTGGCTTTGAGCAACACATTAGACCACATGGACCTAATAGATATATACAGAACATTCCGTCCAAGAACAGAATACACATTTTTTCAAGTGCACATGGCACATTCCCCAGGATAGATCACATGTTAGGCCACAGAATAAGTCTCAACAAATACAAGAAGACTGAAATAATATCAAGCATCTTTTCCAACCACAACAGTATGAAACTAGTAATCAATTACAAGAAAAAATCTCGAAAAAACAGACACATGGAGGCTAAAAACATGTTATTAAAAAATTAATGGGTCAACCAAGAAATCAAAGAGGAATTAAAATAATACATGGAGACAAATGAAAACATAAACACAATGGTTCAAAAACCTTCGATGAAGCAAAAGCAATTCTAGGAGGGAAATTTATAATGATCCAGGCCTATCTCAAGAAAAAATAAAAATCTCACATAAACAGCCTAACTGTACACCAAAGGAGCTAGGGAAAACAAGCCCAAAGCTAGTTGAAAGAAGGAAATAATAAAGATTAGAGCAGAAATAAATGAAATAGAGACTATAAGACAATGGAAAGGATCAATGAAACTAAGAGCTGCTCTTCAAAAAGATAAATAAAATTGATAAACCTTTAGCCAGACTATCAAGAAAAAAAGAAACACAAATAAATAAAATTAGAAACGAAGGAGGAGAAATAACAACTGGCACCAAAGATATGCAAAAGTTTCTAAGAGAATAGTATGAAAAATTATATGCCAACAAATTGGACAACCGAGAAGAAATGGATACATTCTTAGAAACATACAACCTTCCAAAACTGAATCAGGAAGAAATAGAAACTTTGAACAGACCAATTATTAGCAATTAAATTAAATCAGTAATAAAAAAACTTCCAACAAAATTCAGGACCACAGAGCCTTACAGATGAATTCTTGCAAACATTTAAAGCAGAGTTAATACCCATTCTCAAACTATTCTAAAAAATAGGGGAAGGAAAGATTCCAAATTTATTCTATGAGGCCAGCATTAATTACTCTGACACCAAAACCAGATAAAGACATCATAAAAAAAAAAAAAAAAAATTACAGGCCAAGATCTCTGATGAACATAGGTGTAAGAATCCTCAACAAAATACGAGCAAACTGAATCCAGCAATACATTAAAAAAAATCATTTACCACAGTCAAGAGGGATTTATTCCCAGGATGCAAGGATGGATCAATATTCATAAATCAATCAACGTGATACATCACATTATTAAGAGAAATGATAAAAAGCATGTGATCATCTTAATAAGTGCAGAAAAAACATTTCACAAAATACAACATCCATTCATGATAAAAACTCAACAAAGTGTGTTTAAAGGGAACATACCTCAACATAATAAAAGCCATATATGACAAACCCACAGCTAACATCATACTCAATGGTGAAAAACTGAAAACTTTTCCTTTCAAGAAGGTCCATTCTCACCACTTTTATTCATCATAGTACTGGAAATCCTAGATGCAGTGATCAAGACAATAAAAATAAAAAGTATACAAATTGGTAAGGAAGAAGTAAAACTCACTGTTTGCAGATAACATGTTACTATACATAGAAAATCCTAAAGACTCCACAAGAACACTATTAGGACTGCTAAACAAATTCAGTAAAGTTACATGATAGAAAGTTAATATACAGAAATCTGTTGTTTCTATCCACTAGTAACAAAATAGGAGTAAGAGAAATTAAGAATACAGTGCCATTTAAATTGGTACCAAAAATAATAAAATACCTAGGAATAAATTTAATCAAGGAGGAGAAAGACCAGTACCCTGAAAACTATAAAATATTGATGAAATAAACTGAAGATGACACAAAAAATTGGAAAGATATACCATGCTCATGGACAGGAAGAATTAATATCACAAGCTACAGATACAATAAAATCCCCATCAAAATACCCACAACATTCTTCACAGAATTAGAACAAGTAATCCTAAAAATCTGTACAGAAACACAAAATACTTCGAATAGCCGAAGCAATTTTGAGATGAGGGAGAAAGCTGGAGTTATCACAATCCCAGATTTCAAGACATACTACAAAGCCATAGCAATCAAAGCAGGCACAAAGTAGACAGATAGATCAATAGAACAGGTAGGGAGCCTAGAAATAAACCCATGTTCATACGCTCAATTACTCTAACACAAATGAGGCAAGAATAAACAATGGGGAAAAGACAGTATTTTCAATAAATGGTGTTTAGAAAACAGGACAGTTATATGTAAAACTGGACCACCTTCTTACAACATACAGAAAAATAAACTCAAAATGGATTAGACTACATCTGAGATCTGAAACCATAAAAATCCTAAAGCAGAACACTGGAAATAATTTTTCTGACATCGGACATAGCAACTTTTTTTTTTTTTAATAGCTATGTCTCCTCAGGCAAGGGAAACAAATACAAAAATAAACTATTGGAATTATATCAAGATAAAAAGCTTTTGCACAGCAAAGGAAACCATCAACAAAACAAAAAGGTAATCTGAATGGAAGAAGATATTTGCAATTATATATCCAATAAAGGGGTTCATACCCAAAATATATAAACAACTTCTACAACTCAACACCAAAAAACCACAAATAATCCAATTAAATGGGCAGAGGACCTGAATAGACATTTTTCCAAAGAAGACATCCAGATGGTCAACAGACACATGAAAAGGTGCTTGACATCACTAATCATCAGGGAAATACATATCAAAACCACAATGAGGTATCACCTCACACCTGTCAGAATGGCTAGTATCATTTAGACAAGACATAACAGGTGTTGGTGAGGATGTGGAAAACAGGGAACCCTCCCACACTATTGTTGGGAATACAAATTGGCACAGCCTCTGGAAAACAGTATGGAGGTTCCTCAAAAAATTAAAAATAGAACTACCATATGATCCAGTAATTCCACTACTGTGCATTTACCCAAAGGAAACAAAAACACTAAATCGAAAAGATAGATGCACCCCTGTGTTTACTGCAGCATTATTTACAATAGTGGAGATACAGAAGCAACTCAAGTGTCCATCGATAGATAAATGATAAAGAAGAGGTGATATCTTTAAACAGTGAAATATTACTGTGTCATAAGAAGGAATGAGATCTTGCCATTTGCGACAACATGCATGGATCTAGAGGGCATAATGCTAAGTGAAATAAGTTAGAGAAAGACAAATACCATATGATTTCACTTGTATGTGGAATCTGAAAAGCAAAAACACAAACAAAAAATAAACACACTCTTAAATCAGAGAATAGACTGGTGGTTGCCAGAGGGTTGTGGGTTTGAGGAAGGACAAAAAAAGGGGGGATTAAGTGGTATAAACTTCCAGTTATAAAATAAGTCATGGAGATGAAATGTACAGCATAGGGAATATAGTCAATAATATTGTAATAAGGTCATATGGTGACAGATGGTAACTGCTCTTAGTGTGGTGAGCACTAAGTAATGTATAGAATTGTTGAGTCAATATGTGTACATCTGAATCTTACATTATATGGTACTTGTACTTCAATAAAAAAATAAAGTGGAATCATACTAAATATAATCCTTAAATCCATAAGGTTTGTTACTTTTCAGATTGAAAAGATAACCAACGCAAAGAAAGCTGGAGGTGGGGCTATATTTGAGAAAGGGAGGGACCTATGGACCTGAAAATTCCCTGTGTGGAATGTGATTTCAGTCGTTATAATGATTGCCTGGATATAATGGTATTAATGGATATAGAAATTTCCATGAAGTGGGCGCCTGGGTGGCTCAGTCGGTTAAGCGACTGCCTTCGGCTCAGGTCATGATCCCAGGGTCCTGGGATCGAGTCCCACATCGGGCTCCCTGCTCAGCGGGAAGCCTGCTTCTCCCTCTCCCACTCCCCCTGCTTGTGTTCCTTCCCTCTCTCGCTGTGTCTCTCTCTGTCAAATAAATAAATAAAATCTTAAAAAAAAAAAAAAAAGACCAAATATTCAAAAAAAAAAAAAAAAGAAATTTCCATGAAGTAACAGTTATTATGACTATTGGGAATAAGTTATTCTAGCATTTTATAGAGATCCATTATTGCCGTGAATAAAATACTAAATTCCTACCTATGCTAAATGAGGGAAATATTAGGATCCCTTTCTTACTGAGATAGTGTGTGGACTATCTGGGGTAGAAGTAATCAAAGTACTCTAACAAGGAAATGAGCTCTACACATGACAGGATACAGGAGGGAACACAAAATTGCTCCTTAGTCCAAGATCCCTTTATCTGACAAAATATCAATTCTTTACTACTAATTGGGCCATAAAGAATTAGAATTTGATAGCCTAATGCTTATTATATTTTCAGGATATTTTTAAGGTCAACATAGAGACTTTTGAGATACTACATTTGAGAGGACAAAAAATCTTTGCAAACCATCAGCTTTCCACCTACACATAGCTCAGGTTTTAGCTGCATACAGTCAGCAGTGAAAGAAGCAGTAGCCTTTTCTGGCAACTGGTAAATGGAGGAAGTAGTGGGATGTGGCACTTGAAAGTGGTGCTCACCTCATCAGGGTGTGACATTTCAGCCATATGGAAAGAGAATGGGGGCGGAGGCACACTGTCCTCATTCATGAGACGCTCCCCATGTATTTACTTAATGGACATTGACTAAAAGCCTATGGTATGCTAGGCAGGGGCTAGAGATTCAAAAGTCTGAGAGGTCCAGACCCTCAAGGCACTTACACAATCAGCAGGGGAAAAAGATATGGCTCGGTCCCCTGCACACCTGTGCATCACATGCCCATGTTAAGTGGTGAGTGCAGATTTGAAGAACCTGAGGAAAACTGTTTTCAGCTGTGAGACCCAAGGCCTCTGTCCTTGTCAGCCTTAGAATGCATTAGTGCACACATACACACATGCAAATGTGCGTGCGTACACACACACACACACACACACACACACAACCAGGCCTCTAGTCATTCCCTGAAAGGGCATATGGCAGCCTTGACACTTAGATGTCCACCAAGAAATCCAGATAATCAACCAGGTCATGACTGGCTCCTTCCCGAGAGGCCACCAACTCCCCCATTCAGAGGCTGGCCCTCCCTGGAAGTGTAATAACCCTTGGCTGCAGCTAAATCCATTGACAGAGGCTACAGATCCCTTCAAATTCCAAAGGTTGCTGCTGTTTCCAATTCTAGGTCCCGGAAGTAAAATAATCTCTTTGCTGGCCTGCTGACAGGGTCTAGGTTTTCCTCAAAAGCAGAACCACAGCCAACTTTTCCCCAAAAGGTACAAATGTCAGTAGTTTCCAAATGCTAGTTTAATTATTATCTATATCAGAATTACCTGCAACATAAAGCACCCCCCCCCAAAAAAAACCTCCACAGATCCAAAAAGCTCATCCCAAACCTACTTAACCAGAATCTTCTGTGAGAGAGCTCCAGGCTTATGTAGTTTTAAAAACTCCATATTGTACATCTAAAACTAATATAACACTGTGTGTCAACTATACTGGAATAAAAATAAAAATTTAAAAAAATAAAACTCCATAGGTGATGTTGATGCATGCTATTGGCAGAGAACCCACTACCTTAGGGGCATCGGAATCACCTGGAAAGCTGCATAAAGCAGATTTCCTGGGCCGGACTCACAGCGTTTATGAGTCAGCAGTCTAGGGTGGGGCCAGAGAGTTTCATTTTCCAAGTCTCAGGTGATGCAGATGCTGCTGATGGGGGAGGACTCTTGAGAACCACCATACTGGGGAACAGCAGGGGCCAATTCTAGTGGAAAGCTGGTCCTAACTAAAGTCCTGTTATTCTTATTGACCATTTGTGGCAGATGCTGCTCTTCCCCTCCCCAGTGCTCACTCTCCCTTTCTTCCTTCCAACAGAAACTTGATTTTGTTGGAGGTAGCAATGTTCTCATTGCTCTCTATATTAACCAGCTCCTCTTGAAGAACGGGGTGGCCATTGGACTAAATTCTAGCAAGCAAATCATAAGCGGAATTTGCTGGGTGGGGCTCCTGGAAAATCTCCTTTAAGTGGGCAGAGAAGAGGATGCTGACTGAGCTGGTATTTTTCACCTTTTGCCCCTTGCTCTTCTCCTTCTTCATGCCTGGATCACAGAAGTAATAAATGCAGCTCCAACAACCACGCGGGGGGGACCACAAGGCAACAAGCTAAGAATGTCTGTGAGGAACAAGAAGGTGGAGCCTGGGTTCCTGAGGTTGTAGGCCCCGACTGCCTACATTCAAACCCTTAACTATGGGGCAGAAAAACAACTAGTAACTTGTAACACCCCATCCACCAAGATGGAGGCCATTCTGGTCACCTATTTTCCCCCATCTCGTTACTCTTCCATGGCTCTGGAGTTCCTCTTCCCTCCACCAGTCACTCACTGTCCTTGCTCCCTCCAGCCCCTCAGTCTCAAAGTAAACTCCCTTGAAACCTGAACTTCTTCACCAGGCCTCCCAGCCTTAAATGAAACCCGGATATCCCTGAAGGCATCCCTTCTTTGGAGCCATGGGTGAAGTTTCTCTGGCCAGGATTGTAGAAATAGTGCTCTCCTTCCTCCCTCATGTAGGACCTGGACTCTGAGCTCTGCCATCTGGCCAGATGCTCTCTTCTCCTTGCTGCTGTCACACCTCAGGTTCACTGTCTCTACTTTGCTGAAAACTTTAGGCTTTGGATCACTGTTTTCCTCTCGACTCTGCCTCCCAGCCATGATCCCAGGGGACTTTAATTTCACTAATCACTGAAGGCTCCACATCTCTGGTGACTTCAATTCCATGCTGGTCACCTCTTCCATGGCCACATCCTGAACCTTACCATCGCCATGAGAAGCTCCTCCTCTGAAATTTTAAATTTAGACGAGTCTACTCTGACCACAGCTCCTGCCTTCATTTGTTCCAGGACCCGTGTCCGTAAGCCTCAGAAGGCTTTCAGTCCCTTTTGATTTTCTCCTTTTATTCTAGCACCTTCTCCCATCACATCTTCCCTTATTTATAACTTCAACCACTCTCACTAACATCCTCAATGCTCTTGCCTCATGCACCCACCTGCAAAAGCCTCATCCCTGTTCATTCCAACTGTACCTCAGAAAAACAATAAATTCATGATACACATAGGATCTCAAATCAGTTGAATCCTAAATATCACCCAGAAATCTTTATTTGTGATCAGCTCTTTCTCCATGGCTGTTTCAAACCTTCTCCACTATCCTTTATTCAAACTCCTGGTGACAGATATTTTGAAACTTGGAATAGTAATAAGGTATGCATCCTCCATATTATATAAAAGTCATTGAATGTATATGGTATATATATTTTATATTGTACCAGGAGTCTGGGGAGTTTTCCATACATAATCTAATACATTAATACTTCTACAGCAGTGTGAACGATCACACTAAGTGGGTTGTAGAAAAATTATACATAAGATTAGGTTAGCCTTTGCCATCAAATTTATGAAACAACTTTGGTTTTCAGAAATTTGGGTATCACAGATAACAATGGTAGCCTCCATCGTCTTCACTTGGAGATAGGAGTTAATCTTGTCTCATTGCCATAGGTTACCCTTCACATCCAACTAGTCTCTGAGGCTGTCAGTTCTAGCCCCCTAAATATCTTCTGAAGCTCACTGCTTTGAGCTATTCCTACTGCCACATCCATTCAGGCTACCAGAATCTTTCCCTAAATTACCTTCACAGCCTTCTACCTGGTCTCTCTCCCTCCAGACTGACCTTCTCCCCCTACCCTCCCCAACCCCCTTGATCTGTTCTCCATCCTGCAGCCAGAGTGATCCCTGTAACACATATATGATTGTGCTACTCCCCTGTGTAAAACATTTATTTGGATTCCTGTTGCCCTCTGGATAAAGTTCAGATGTCTCAACATGATTTTACAAGGCCCTTTATGACTTTCTTAGCCTTATCTCTTGTCATTTTCCACCTCAAGGTCAAAGTCTCAGCCTTACTAAACTATTTTTAAATCTCTTAGAGAAAGCTGTTTGCTCTTGTCTTTGGACAAGTTGTTCCCTCTTTGACAATGTACTAGTGAAAATCACAACTCTTCCTTTGAGATACAAACTAAAACTAAAGATAAATTACGAGTGTCAGTGTATGCAGAGACCCATACTAACCACAGCCAAGAAATCCAGGCCTGTCCAATCATCTTACTTCTATACCTATGTTTATTTCTGGTTAATGCTTGATTAATTTTTTTCCAGAGTACACCAGAACAAGAATCAATGCAGAAATAATTATATATCCAATTTCAGATTTGTTTTGGTTGTCTATTTATATCTACAATGAAATATTTTATAAACTTTTCAAAAGATCCATTTATTTTAGAGAGAGAGAGAGGGAGAGAGAGCATGTGTGGGGGTGGGGAGGGGTGGAGGGAGAGGGCGAGAGAGAATCTCAAGGAGCTGAGTGTGGAGCCCAACGCCGGGCTCGATGTCACAACCCTGAGAATCATGACCTGATCAGTCAAGAGACTGATGCCCAACCAAGTGAGCCACCCTGGCGCCCCTATTTTATAGACTGTAAAAATTCTTATTTTATAACCACAAAAGTGATATAACCAATTTACAGAATATTTGGAAAACAAAAACAGAGGAAAGATCCATATTTTCATGATTCTAAAAAACAACGACTATGATTGCTATCTCCTAAAAGGTAAGCTCCATGAGGGCAGGGGCTGCACGTATCCTGTTTACTGCTGTGTCCCCAGTGCTGTTTTTAATTTAAAAAAATGTAAGTATCTGAATGAATGACTGATATATCATTTTGACGAACAGAATTCAAAATTCAAACATACTCACATTTTCTACTGTATACTTATTTGGCAGCTTGGAGAATTTCAATTTCAGTACATGTAAAGTGTTGGCTGTTCCCGTGAAGATAATCAGAAAACAACAGTTCTGGGAACTGACTACGGAAGCTACATGAGCAGCACAGAAGCTTTGGGAAAGATAAAGGAAGGACAAAATAAAACTGAGGAAGAAGTATCATCAGTGATGCTCGTGAGCAGCGGGCTCAGGCTAAGTGGAGCAGAAGGGAGGCATACACAATGTTGGGTCATAAAATCAAACAGGCGTCACACAGCTTCATGGACAATGGGGAGCCAATAAAAGACTCTTTGTATAAGCAATATATGCTGTTCGGCAAAATCAATGTGTCAGTATCTTGTTAGAAATGCACAAAGAAACCATCTAGAAAATCTTCTGATGAGCAAACGAATAAATGGGTCAGTTATATTAGAATCTCTGCTTGTTACTGTCAAAAGTGTCAAGGTCCTGAAAGTCAAGGAAAATCTGAGCAAAGCTCTACACTGAAAGAAACTAAGCAGAGAACTAAATGCAATGAGTGATTCTGACCTGGATTCTTTTGCTACTAAAACACATTATTGAGACAATGGGTGATATTTTAATGGGGTTTAAAAATTAAATGGCAGCAACGTATCAATGTTAATTTCCTAACTTGGCTGCTCGTAATGTAGTTAGGTAGAAAAATGCCCTTTTATGTTAAAAAATACACACTAAAGTACTCAGAGATATGGGGCATTATGTTGGCAACTTAATCCCAAATGTTCATGAAAAAAATTTTTTTGTACTGTACTTGCAACTTATCTGTAAGCTTGAAGTTATTTCAAAAGAAAAATCATTAGAATCTCTAAGGATAGGTCTGGGCATCAGTATTTTAAAAATGGTCTAGGTGATTCCGATATGCAACCAAGGCTGGAATCCACTGCTGAGGTCTCCATCATCATTATTTAAAAAAAAGGTTACAAGTATTTTGTTACAATTACAAGAGAGATTCTGAAACTTTGATATTAAGAATGAGAAAAAGAATCATATTGGATATGCTATGCTAAATAAAAAGCTGAAAACCTCAAAAAAAAAAAAGTTGCATACTTTTGCATGGAGTGCATGAACCATAATTTATTTCACCAAACCTTCCCTCTTATTCTTCAAAACTGATTTGTGGAGGAGCTTTTATATGCTGGGCAAGACAGATTCTCTTCCCTATGAGTACTCAGTCTTATGGGGACATATATATAAGCAAAAGACAATGGGTTGTAATAATAATAATATAATTGCTATCATTTGTTGAGCAATTACTCTGTGCTAGGCACTATGCTATCTGATAGGGCAGGCACTGCTATTATCTTCATTTTATGGAATGACGAAACCTAGCTCGGTGAAATGAGTAACTTGCCCCACGTGCAGAGCTATGTCAGCTCTTGGCTACACTACCGTACTAGAGGGAAGTAAATTGCTAGGCAAACACATATGGAAGGAACTCTGATGCAGACAACAGGTAGCAAGAAAGTCTTCTCAGAGGAGGGACCATCAGATACACCTTTGACATGCACGTCATTTCTGACTTTAATTACCCCAAATACTCCTTCAATGAACGTCTGTGCAGATAACTTTCTATTTTGTAGTCCTGCTGTCACCTGCTCCTTTGGTTAGAGTCTAAGAAGTAGACTTCTGGAACAAATGGAAAAAACCCATGGCTTTCAATACCTGTTGCCACGTAGCTATCACCAGCAATATGAGCGTATCTGTTTAACTGTAGCCTTACCAGCAGTGAACAGTGATATTTTAAAAAAATTCTTTGCCCTTATTAAAAAACTAGTATTTCTTTGATTACTAGTTTAGCTATATATTTTGCCATTAACGCTTTCTTTAAAGCTCAAATTTAAGATCTTTAGAGTTACTACCAATCAGGAGCATTACCAGTGAAATAACATCATAGAATGTCTCATACCATAGATGCTGTCATTTATTCCTACATCCACAAAAATGGCTATGTCACAATTAGGAGCATCCAAATGCTCCTAATAGATTCTATTTTCATGCTAAGATCCTTGAACTCTGAAACTTATTATGAGCTCAATGAGGATAGGAGAAATGTCTCGTGTGATTCTGAAATCCTATCACAATGTCAGCAAGTAATACATACTATAATCATTTGCTACAAGAATAAGTACATAAAATAGATGGTGACAAAATATGAACTGGAATACCTTCTAAGATCTGACACAAATAAACTTAGCTCAATAAACATCACATGAGGAAAGGATTAAGGAGAAGTAACCTTTTCCCATTTTCCTGGCTCCCATATAAAGAGAGAGCCTATAATCCCAGTGTGCCAATGATAGTTCTGGTTTATGCCTTTTGTCCTAGCATCTTGTCTGATTGGAGCTGCCTCTCAGAAAGGTCCTGGATTAGACAATACATTTTATGGTCACCCTACATCTACAGGATGTTCCCTTAATGAGTAGCAGCATAAAGTGCTTCCCTGATCAGAAAGCTTGTCTTTATGTCACTCTGAATTTCACTTTGAAGACCTCCGAACAGATAACTATTCTGGCTTCTTAGTGTTTTTATAATACCTTACCATTTAAAGCAATGTAACAATCCACAAACAGTTAATCCCTAACTGGAAGAACATCTCTTGATTATATCAGAAATCTTTATTCTATTTTGCTGATAAAAGTGAGGCATGGAAATATATGTTAAGAAAGAAAAAAAGAAGAAGAAGAATGTAGCAGGAGGGGAAGAATGAAGGGGGGGAAATCGGAGGGGGAGAAGAACCATGAGAGACAATGGACTCTGAAAAACAAACTGAGGGTTCTAGAGGGGAGGGGGTTGGGAGGATGGGTTAGCCTGGTGATGGGTTATTGAGGAGGGCACGTTCTGCATGGAGCACTGGGTGTTATGCACAAACAATGAATCATGGAACACTATATCTAAAACTAATGATGTAATGTATGGGGATTAACATAACAATAAAAAAATTAAAAAAGAAAAAAAAAAAAGTGAGGCATGGAAAGAAAAAGTGACTTATCCAAGGTCACATCAATTTATGAATCACCAGCCACATGAGAGGAGGCTGCTGGAGCTCTGACTTCTGGTTTTTGGTTAATTCTCTAAACCACACAGTCATTAACTTACAATTAAATCTCCTGTGAAGTTAGGTTAGAAAGATTTTAATCATTTAGTAAATGGCTTTGTAAACTACAGGCAGTAATAATCCATTTCAGTTTGTACAAGCAAAATCATGGGCATACTTTGATAATATTTTTTAATGGGCATAAATTTCACAATTAATATTTCAGTTTCACTGAACAATAGTCTGTATTCAAACCTACTCTATAGATCCTAAACTATCAGAAAGTAAATGGAATATTTATAAAAAAGGTGAAAATTTTAAACAAACATGTAATACTTTGGGTGATTAAAAAATGAAATTTGTTATAATTTTATATTTCACAAGTATGTGAAAATTTCGTACCACAGTGCATAGTTTAGATAAGGTTACATTAACATGTAATCGCATGTTTATCACATGAACATCTTGGCTTATAGCAGAAAATTTTAATGGAGTTAATAAAGTAATTCTCTAAAGCAACAAAATAAAAAACTGATGGGAATAAATTTAATATACTATGTCCAAGACCCCTATGAAAAAGACTCTACTGCTTGCATAAAAGAAGAGGCATACCAAATACACAGACAGAAACTCACAGTTATAGATATGTCAGTCCCATGGTAATTTATAAAAATATTATAACGTTAGTCAAGGTCCCATTTGCATCCTGTGGGGATGGGGTAAAGAACTTGGTAAGCTCATATAAAGTTTACGTGGAGGAATAAATTTAAGAGAAAACCAAGAAAACTTTTTCAAAGTATAAATAAAGTGCAATAATAAAAATAGTATTTTGCTGGCACAGACCAATGGAATAAAATTGAAAGTTCAGAAACAGACACAGATGTAGACAAATATTTAATAAATGAGAAGTAACAATGAAAGCATGGGAGGATTTAACGATGTTGTGACAGCTGACTAGTCCACACCTCACACCATATGTCAAATTCCAGGTGGACTGAATATTTCAATGTAAGAAAATGAAAGCAAAATGTGGGGGAGGCCTTTCTATGTATGACTTCAAAAGCAGAAAAAACGACTGATAAATTTGACATAAAACATAAATAATACTCTCTAAAACAAATATGTATTGAAGATATCAATCATTTTTCTGTGTTTAAGCTATAATCATTTTATCATTGTATATTCATTTCAGTTTAGTTCCTTTTGACATACAAATTTAAAATACAATTTAAAAAACTGTAAAAAGTTAAAAATTTCTATTTTTTCTTTAAAGTTTCTTTGCTTTGGGGCTAGAAATGACTTTTTAAAAACCAAACCAGACTGGGACACCTGGGTGGCTCAGTCGGTTAAGTGTCTGACTCTTGATCTCAGCTCAGGTCTTGATCTCAGGGACATGAGTTTAAGCCCCGTGTTGGGCTCCATGCTGCGTGTGGAGCCTACTTAAAAAAAAAAAATCCAAACAAGACTAATTTTCACTAATATTTTCTTATAATTTTTTCATTGTTTCCTGTTTTATGTTAATTACACAGATGAGAGGTCAAAATATGGCTCTGTCCTATATGAGTGGTTTGAGGATGTTATATACCTCTGAGTCTCAATTTATTTTCCTGAAAAAAATGGACATCATAATACCAACCGATTAGAGTTGCTCTGGAGATTAAGGGGGGTGGAGGGATGGGTTAGCCTTGTGATAGGTATTAAAAAGGGTACCTATTGAATGGAGCACTGGGTGTTATATGCAAACAATGAATCATGGAACACTACATCAAAAACTAATGATGTAATGTATGGTGATTAACATAATAAAATAAAATTTAAAAAAAATTACTTTATACAAAGCATTTATCTATCACGCTAGAACCCAGCATATAAAGAGTCAGTAAATGGTAACTATTACTTTTAATGTTATCACACTGCATATTGGACTTCTTGATTTCACTGACATATCATTATGACTAGAAACTTATGGTAATGGTATTTTTACCTGTTTTTAAAACAAATTTCACATTATTTAATGCTATAGCTCTTTGTTTTTAAAATTATTTTTAAATGTATGCATTAAAATATTGGCATGTATACACCAATCACAGAAATATGCCAAACACAGAAATATGCCAACCAATTAACTCTTTGAAGACTAGTTATATGCAGCATCCTACAAATGGGTCATTTAAAGTTGCACTCTGAAGTCCTCAGATGGCCAAGTAATAGTACAATCCAAGAATATTAAAAGGTTTCTTATGCACCAGAATTGCTGAGATTATGAGTTTGAAATATAAATAGGATGTCAACCTTTCTTTATCTTACCTCTAATAGGCCATCCTCTGGTAGATCAGTACAGTGAACAGCATTCTGGATCTTAGTTTTACCAAAGACTGCTCTGAGGGTTCCAGGGCGTAAATGCCGGGCAATTTCCTATAAATGCACATTCACATATAGTCAGTCGTTCAGTGTTAACAAGAAAAACACCAGCTACATGAAACACTTGAATTACCTGTTTATGAAATACATGTATACAGTGACGGCACTGATTTTTTTCTGGAAATAGCACGAATGCATGAAAACTTTGAGCAATGAAACATTTCAGTTCACTCATAAGACTTTTTCTGTGGCCTGATGTAAAGTCCAGAGGGCAACAATAATTATATCTTTTTTTATCAATAGATTATGGAAAAATCACATAAAATAGGAACTCAGTTCATTACTGTGAAAGACTTGTATCCTAACAACTTGATATAAAAATGAACTAGTTTGATGGCCCTGATTTCAAAAGATTTTTCAAAATGTTCCATTTGTTTCAGCTTAGTACTAGCTCACATTAGAGGAAACAATGGTTACAGATAACTCAAAACTGTAAAAGAAACAAGAAGTTAAAAAAATTAAAGATGGGGGAGTATTAATGACCTACTTATTAGTCTTTTTTTTTATTCTAAATGAAACATTTCCAAAACTTCAATTTTAACTTTGACATATACATACTAAAAGGGTACTTAATATATATGAATATTTTTAAAAGAGGAACAAATACCTGTGTACCCACTATTCAGTGGAATTAAAATAATACAATAACTTTGAAGTCCCCTGTGTGAGACTTCATCCTGACTCTATTCTATCCCACCCCTACCTCTACCCAGAGGTACCTGTTACTCTCAATTTTATTTAAAGATTCCTTTGTTTTGTTTAGTTTTCAAAACATTGTTTTTCAGATTTGTCCATGTTGTTGTGTTTAGTAGTAATTCATTTGTTTTTATTACTATACAAATCCCATGTGTGACTGAGCATATTTTATCCATTTTCCTATTGATGGACATTCAACTAATTTCTTCACTCTCCCCCTTTCTCTCTCCTCTCCTTGCTTTGACACACACACACACACACACACAATCACACACAATTCTGCATGTATACAAGAGTTTCATCTGGATTAGGGCACATACATATTCAATTTTACTAAGTACTGCCAAACCATTTTCTTAAGCGGTTATAACAATTTGCCCTCAACCATCAGTGCACAAGAATTCCCACCACCCACAACAAAATCCACATTTGATATTGGCTAACTTTTTAATTTTGCTCTTCTAGTGGGTGTGAAATGGTGTCTCATTGTGTTCTTAGTTCATATTTCCCTGATTACTAAAGAAGATTAGTGTCCTTTCATATACATCCACTTTTGTAAAATGTTTATTCTTGTCTTCTTCCATCCATTTCCTACTGGGTTATTCTTTTCTTTTTGATTATTACTTTTATATCCTGAATTCTATTTTTTTTTTTTTAAAGATTTTATTTATTTATTTGAGAGAGAGAGAGAATGAGAGACAGAGAGCATGAGAAGGAGGAGGGTCAGAGGGAGAAGCAGACTCCCTGCCAAGCAGGGAGCCCGATGCGGGACTCGATCCCGGGACTCCAGGATCATGACCTGAGCCGAAGGCAGTCGCTTAACCAACTGAGCCACCCAGGCGCCCCCTGAATTCTATTTTTTGTCACTTTGCACAATGTAATATCGTTTCCCAGTCTGAAGCTTATCTTTGGGTTTTCTTTAGTATTTTTTTTATGAACAGAAATACTAAATTTTAATGACATTAAATTTATCAGTCTTCTCATTTATGATTTGTGCTGTTTCTGAAGGAATTATTCTCTACTCCAAGACCATAAAGATATTCTTCTCTATTGTCTTCTAAAATGTTTAAAGTTTTGCCTTCCACATGAAGTTCTTGATTGACCTACAATTGACTTTTGGTTATAATGTGAGGGGGATATCCATTTCCATTTTTCCCACATGGATATTTAATTGCCCTACCACCATTTATTGAATAGTTTCCCTCTTTCCCCACCAATCTCCAGTGATTAGCTCTGTTATATATAAGATTTCTGTGTAGGTATGAATCTGTTTATTGGTTTGCTGTTTGGTTCCACTGGATGTTCTGTCTATTCGCACATCTATATTATACTGTCTTAATTATTATAACTTTATAATAAGTCTTCATCTGGTAGGGCAAGTCCTCCAGATTTTGGTGTTTGAATGCATGAAGTTTGAGTTGCCTATTAGATATCCTATTAGATATCCAAATGAAGTTTTCAAATACATGGTTGGGTATGAATCTAGGATCAGAGGAGTCTTCCACACTGCAAATAGCAATTTGGGGGTCCATAGCATTTTTAAGGTATTTAAAGGTATCAGCTGGATGAGATTGTGAAGGCAGTGAGATGAGAGACAGGGGCACCATATCATAAGAAAATAAAGGAGACAAGGAGAGATGATGAGCAAAGGAGATGGAGAAGGAGCGACCAGCTAGGTAAGAAGAAATCCAGGAGAGTCCTTTCCTAGAAGACAGTGAAGAAAAATGTCAAGGACAGAGAGTCATCAACAATGCTCAATGTTGCTGAGAAGTCACGTAGAGTAAAGACCAAGAACTGAACACTGGATCTAATCAATACGGAGTCATGGATATCCTTGACAAGAGTGGTTTCAGAGGCCCAGTGATGAGCAAAACACAGATTGATGTGGTTTCACGAGAGAATGGGAGTAGAAGAACTGGAAAAAGTGAATACAGGCAACTATTTTGAGGAATTTTGCAGCAAAGAGGAGAAGAGAAATGGAGCAGTAAATGGAGGGAAGTGGAATGAGAGAGGTTTTTCTGGAGGAGAGTGTTATTTTTAAAATGAGAGAAATAATGGCACATTTACATGCTGATAGGAATGATCCAGTGAAGGGAAACACTGATGAAGCAGGAAGGAGAATGGAGAATTGCTGGAGTGATGGAGTCAAGTGCAGGAGTAAGGGAGTTGGCCTTATCTAGGAGCACGGAACATTCATCCTCAGCATCAAGACCACACACAGAGCCCACTGCAGGAAGTGGGTATATGCAGTGGTGACAACTTATGGAAGTTCTTTCTTTATTTTTAATTTTGATTTAGATATAACTTACATAGGTAACATGTATTGGTTTTAAGTGCCCCATGAATTTTGTCAAATAGACTCAGTAATCACCATCCTAAACAAAATATGGAACATTTCTAAAGTTCCCTCCAGAAGTTTTCCTTTGATTGATTCTATTATGCAGTGAAAAGGGCAGCAAGATTGTCATCAGCTGAGGGGAAGGCTGGAGAGGAGGTTTGGGGGATGTCAGGAGAGAAAAGAAGGTATGAACACATTTTAAGAGAGCAGGAAAGTGAATGAACTAGGAAAGTGAAATGTGATTGCTGACAGCACGGAGGGCCCTCCTGTGAGGCCCTTCACTGGTGAGGTTAGTGGTCATGAATACAAAGGGAGATTATACAGGACAGCTGTGTGTTCTTCTGTAGCCACACTCAGCTGCATGGATGCAGGCAGAAATTTTGGTAGAAAGTTGAATGTAATGAGGGTTGGGACTTTACTAAAAGAAAACCACAAAACAAGAGAGGGGTAAGGGAGTTGAGGGGTATGCAAGAGAGTGATAATAAGGATGGGCAACAAAAATTAAACTGAGTAAGAAAGCAAGAGCCTGGGGGTGGGCAGAGCGGTGAGAGGCACTGAAAAGGTAGATCAATGGATCAGAGCTAGTGGGATGGAATGATTATTAAAATTGGTGTTTGAAGAAATGAGCTGGAAAGTTAAGAGAAAGGATACTTAAAATTGAAATTATTGGAAGTGAGCGGAGAAGGGGGGCGGATTAGCAACACTCTGGGGATTTGCCAGGTGTAATCTGAAACTGGCTGCTGTACTCAGAGGGCAGAGAAAAACTGAAGAAAGAGGTTAGTAGTGGCAGTTTTCATAAGCAAAGGGAACTTGGGTGGCAGCAAGGTGAGTGGATTCCTGCAACCACCAGCCACATCCTAAGTTTATACAGAGGCCTTCACTGGGTTCAGTCATGTATACTGTGCAGGTGTTCTCAACACCGCATCATTATGTCAAGGCTGTGTCCTTGGAGCAGCCACTGGGGGGAAAGGCAAGCAGAACCCACGTTCCAAGGACAGGGGAGGGGGTGAGGAGCCTCTGATCGACTAGGTCAACTGGTGGTCATGTCTGTTCAATGACCTTCCCCGACATGGGGTTACAGTGATTTATAATGATCAGTTTTAAGGTGTAACCATGCCCAAGGTCACGTGGAGGGCAAGAGTACTGAGGAACGGAGGATCACAGACTGAGAGGCAAAGTACTGAATGGATCAGCTCTACGGATATGGCAATCACCAAGAGTTATGGCGGCTGCATCTTCTGGTGCAAAAATGCTGAGCAGCATTCATACCTGTGATTCCATCCCTTTGGCACATCTTAAAGGTGTGCATTTATTTAATTACTTAAGTTCCTTTACAAGGTTGTATCAAATGTGTTATAAATGTATTACTTAAGAAAAACATTTTGATAAACTAGAAAATAAGGATGGCTCTATATGAAATTCATGACTTTCATTCTGTTCCCCCTAATTTTCCTGACAATTAAGCACCTGATATTACACACCTACTCTATTCACGTGGTGGCAAGCTGGCATTCTGTGAAGTAAGATATACTTTGTAAAATCATGAAGGTGGGTACTTATTTTTCTTTTCTTACAATTTCAGTTAGGAGGAAAACACTTGAAAAGGATTCCATTTGACTGTACTGTTTCATAAGAACTTACCCTGTACCTACTTTATTTGGCATTCACCATTTTCATTAAAATATTACTCTCATGTAAGTGACTCTATATGCACCACACTTGAATTCTGAAGAGGGTGTGTGTGTGTGTGTGTGTGTGTGTGTGTGTGGTGGTGGTGGTGGTGGTGGTGGTGGTTGGGGGGGTCATTGTTAATGTCTAATCATATCGTACTGTGGTGAGAGAATGTGGTCTCTTTGGTCGGCCCTTGAAGGAGTTTGTTGGGTTTTCTTTGCATAGTCAATTTTAGTCAGTGTCTCAAGGGTAGCTGAAAAGAATACTGTCACATCTGCGTGCAGGAAGTTGATCGTGAAGTAGCCTCAGGATCTACACTTGTGGGGAAGTGAGGAATACAGGATTGGGCAGAGGGAGAAGTTGAATTGCAATGAGTAACAACAGCAGCCTCAGATAATCCTACAGGGAGCTCTGGAGCTACGATGACCCTTCACAGTCATCCTGAATTGAAGCAAACAGGTGAGGCCTTGATCTCTCCAAACTGACAAGTCACTGGATATGGGCCACTCCAAGGAAGGGGCCATGACCTTGGGCAAGATGACTTTCTTCAATAGAAGGCAGTATCTGTAAGACTTACTGAATTACTGTTAGCTGCCAACACACAGCTGGGGAATGGGAACTTCAGTCCTGAAGGTGAGAGAGGAATCTGAGTGGCCCTCCACAGCCTCTACTACTTCCATGCAAACACACACACACACACACACACACACACACACACACACACACACCCCAACTGCATATACAGCATATATGACAAATATGATGTTGCAGACCACTGTAATCTGATTACCATTCTTTTTAGGTAATGAATTTTTTTCTCTTTTCTGGAAGATTTTGCATTATCTCTTTAGCTAGGCATTGGTCATTTGCCAGTCATTCTGCTCCACGGTCTGTTGACTGCTGTCCAATTCAAAGTGAAGAGCTACATCTTTAATCAGCTCCTTTTTTTTTAATTATTATGTTAATCACCATACATTACATCATGAATTTTTGAAGTAGTGTTCCATGATTCGTTGTTTACAGATAACACCCAGTGCTCCATGCAGAACGTGCCCTCTTTAATACCCATCACCAGGCTAACCCATTCCCCCACCCCCCTCCCCTCTAGAACCCTCAGTTTGTTTTCCAGAGTCCATAGTCTCTCATGGTTCATCTCTCCCTCTGATTTCCCCCCCTGCATTCTTCCCCTCCTGCTATCTTCTTCTTTTTTTTTTTTTTAAACATATAATGTATTATTTGTTTCAAAGGTACAGGTCTGTGATTCAACACTCTTATACAATTCACAGCGCTCACCATAGCACATACCCTCCCTAATGTCTATCACCCAGATACCCCATCCCTCCCACCCCCCACCACTTCAGCAACCCTCAGTTTGTTTCCTGAGATTAAGAATTCCTTATATCAGTGAGGTCATATGATACATGTCTTTCTCTGATTGACTTATTTTGCTCAGCATAATACCCTCCAGTTCCATCCACGTCATTGCAAATGGCAAGCTTTCATTCCTTTTGATGGCTGCATAATATTCCATTGTATATATATATACCACCTCTTCTTTATCCATTCATCTATCGATGGACATCTTGGCTCTTTCCATAGCTTGGCTATTGTGGACATTGCTGCTATAAAAATCAGGGTGCACATACCCCTTTGGATCTCTACATTTGTATCTTTGGGGTAAATACCCAGTAGTGCAATTGCTGGGTCAGATGGTAGCTCTATTTTCAAGTTTTTGAGGAACCTCCATACTGTTTTCCAGAGTGTCTGCACCAGCTTGCATTCCCACCAACAGTGTAGGAGGGTTCCCCTTTCTCCACATCCCCGCCAACATCTGTCATTTCCTGACTTGTTATTTTTAGTCATTCTGACTGATGTGAGGTGGTATCTCATTGAGGTTTTGATTTGGATTTCCCTGATGCCGAGCAATGTTGAGCACTTTTTCATGTGTCTGTTGGCCATTTGATTGTCTTCTTTGGAAAAATGTCTGTTCATGTCTTCCGCCCATTTCTTGATTGGATCATTTGTTCTTTGGGTGTTGAGTTTGATAAGTTCTTTATAGATTTTGGATACTAGCCCTTTATCTGATGTGTCATTTGCAAATATCTTCTCCCATTCTGTCGGTTCTCTTTTGGTTTTGTTGACTGTTTCTTTTGCTGTGCAAAAGCTTTTTATCTTGATGAAGTCCCAATAGTTCAATTTTGCCCTTGCTTCTCTTGCCTTTGGCGATGTTTCTAGGAAGAAGTTGCTGCGGCTGAGGTTGAAGAGGTTGCTGCCTGTGTTCTCCTTTAGGATTTTGATGGACTCCTGTCTCACATTGAGGTCTTTCAACCATTTGGAGTCTATTTTTGTGTGTGGTGTAAGGAAATGGTCCAGTTTCATTCTTCTGCATGTGGCTGTCCAATTTTCCCAACACCATTTGTTGAAGAGACTGTCTTGTTTCCATTGGACATTCTTTCCTGCTTTGTCGAAGATTAGTTGACCATAGAGTTGAGGGTCCATTTCTGGGCTCTCTATTCTGTTCCATTGATCTATGTGTCTGTTTTTGTGCCAGTACCATACTGTCTTGATGATGACAGCTTTGTAATAGAGCTGGAAGTCCGGAACTGTGATGCCGCCAGCTTTGCTTTTCTTTTTCAACATTCCTCTGGCTATTCGGGGTCTTTTCTGGTTCCATACAAATTTTAGGATTATTTGTTCCATTTCTTTGAAAAAAGTGGATGGTATTTTGATGGGGATTGCATTGAATGTGTAGACTGCTCTAGGTAGCATTGACACCTTCACAATATTTGTTCTTCCAATCCATGAACATGGAACGTTTTTCCATTTCTTTATGTCTTCCTCAATTTCGTTCATGAGTATTTTATAGTTTTCTGAGTACAGATCCTTTGCCTCTTTGGTTAGATTTATTCCTAGGTATCTTATGGTTTTGCGTGAAATTGTTAATGGGATCAACGCCTTAATTTCTCTTTCTTCTGTCTTGCTGTTGGTTTATAGGAATGCCACTGATTTCTGTGCATTGATTTTATATCCTGCCACTTGACTGAATTCCTGTATGAGTTCTAGCAGTTTTGGGGTGGAGTCTTTTGGGTTTTCCACATAAAGTATCATATCATCTGCAAAGAGTGAGAGTTTGACTTCTTCTTTGCCGATTTGGATGCCTTTGATTTCTTTTTGTTGTCTGATTACTGTGGCTAGGACTTCTAATACTATGTTGAATAGCAGTGGTGACAGTGGACATCCCTGCCGCGTTCCTGACCTTAGGGGAAACACTCTCAGTTTTTCCCCATTGAGAATGATATTCACTGTGGGTTTTTCATAGATGGCTTTTATGATCTTGAGGTATGTACCCTCTATCCCTATACTCTGAAGAGTTTTGATCAAGAAAGGATGCTGTACTTTGTCAAATGCTTTTTCTGCATCTATTGAGAGGATCATATGGTTCTTGTTCTTTCTTTTGTTTTAGTATATGTGCTGCCGAAGCGAGCACAGTTCTTTCTTTTGTTAATGTATTGTATCACATTGATTGATTTGCGGATGTTGAACCAACCTTGCAGCCCAGGGATAAATCCCACTTGGTCGTGGTGAATAATCCTTTTAATGTACTGTTGGATCCTACTGGCTAGTATTTTGGTGAGAATTTTTGCATCCATGTTCATCAAGGATATTGGTCTGTAATTCTCCTTTTTGATGAGGTCTTTGTCTGGTTTGGGGATCAAGGTAATGGTGGCCTTGTAAAACGAGTTTGGAAGTTTTCCTACCATTTCTATTTTTTGGAACAGTTTCAGAAGAACAGGTATTAATTCTTTAAATGTTTGGTAGAATTCCCCTGGGAAGCCATCTGGCCCTGGGCTCTTGTTTGTTGGGAGATTTTTCATTACTGCTTCAATTTCCCTAGTGGTTATAGGTCTGTTCAGGTTTTCTATTTCTTCCTGGTTCAGTTTTGGTAGTTGATACATCTCTAGGAATGCATCCATTTCTTCCAGATTATCTAATTTGCTGGCATACAGTTGCTCATAATATGTTCTTATAGTTGTTTGTATTTCTTTGGTGTTGGTTGTGATCTCTCTGCTATCATTCATGATTTTATTTATTTGGGTCCTTTCTCTTCTCTTTTTGGTAAGTCTGGCCAGGGGTTTATCAATCTTGTTAATTCTTTCAAAGAACCAGCTCCTAGTTTTGTTGATCTGCTCTACTGTTCTTTTGGTTTCTATTTCATGGATTTCTGCTCTGATCTTTATTAATTCTCTTCTCCTGCTGGGTTTAGGCTTTATTTGCTGTTCTCGGTGTAGGGTTAGGTTGTGTATTTGAGACCTTTCTTTTGTTTCTTGAGAAAGGCTTGTATTGTTATATACTTTCCTCTTAGGACTGCCTTTGCTGCATCCCAAATATTTTGAAGAGCTGTGTTTTCATTTTCATTGGTTTCCATGAATTTTTTTAATTCTTCTTTAATTTCCTGGTTGACCCATTCATTCTTTAGTAGGATGCTCTTTAGCATCCATGTATTTGAGTTCTTTCCGACTTTCCTCTTGTGATTGAGTTCTAGTTTCAAAGCATTGTGGTCTGAAAATATGCAGGGAATGATCCCGGTCTTTTGGTACCAGTTGAGACCTGATTTGTGACCTAGGATGTGATCTATTCTGGAGAATGTTCCATGGGCACTAGAGAAGAATGTGAATTCTGTTGCTCTGGGATGGAATGTTCTGAATATATCTGTGAAGTCCATTTGGTCCAGTGTGTCATTTAAAGTCTTTATTTCCTTGTTGATCTTTTGCTTAGATGATCTGTCCATTTCAGTGAAGGGGGTGTTAAAGTCCCACACTATTATTGTATTGTTGTCGATGTGTTTCTTTGCTTCTGTTATTAATTGCCTTATATAATTGGCTGCTCCCATGTTAGGGGCATAGATATTTACAATTGTTAGATCTTCTTGTGGGATAGACCCTTTAGGTAAGATATAGTGTCCTTCCTCATCTCTTATTACAGTCTTTGGTTTAAAATGTAATTTGTCTCATATAAGGATTGCCACCCCAGCTTTCTTTTGGTGTCCATTAGCATGGTAAATGGTTTTCCACACCCTCACTTTCAATCTGGGGGTGTCTTTGGGTCTAAAATGAGTCTCTTGCAGACAGCATATCGATGGGTCTTGTTTTTTTATCCACTCTGATAGCCTGTGTCTTTTGATTGGGGCATTTAGCCCATTTACATTCAGGGTAACTATTGAAAGATATGAATATAGTGCCATTGTATTGCCTGTGAGGTGACTGTTACTGTACACTGTCTGTGTTCCTTTCTGGTCTATGTTGCTTCTAGGCTCTGTCTTTGCTTAGAGGACCCCTTTCAATATTTCTGGTGGGGCTGGGTTTGTGTTTGCAAATTCCTTTAGTTTTTGTTTGTCCTGGAAGCTTTTTATCTCTCCTTCTATTTTCAGTGACAGCCTAGCTGGATATAGTATTCTTGGCTGCATATTTTTCTCATTTAGTGCTCTGAATATATCCTGCCAGTCCTTTCTGGCCTGCCAGGTCTCTGTGGATAGGTCTGTTGCCAATCTAGTGTTTCTACCATTGTAGGTTACATATCTCTTCTCCCGAGCTGCTTTCAGGATTTTCTATTTGTCTCTGAGACTCGTAAGTTTTACTATTAGATGTTGGGGTGTTGACCTATTTTTATTGATTTTGAGAGGGGTTCTCTGTGCCTCCTGGATTTTGATGCCTGTTTCCTTCCCCAAATTAAGGAAGCTCTCTGCTATAATTTGCTCCAATATACCTTCTGCCCCTCTCTCTCTTTCTTCTTCTTCTGGGATCCCAATTATTCTAATATTGTTTCATCTTATGGTATTACTTATCTCTCGAATTCTGCTCTCATGCTCCAGTAGTTGTTTATCTCTCTTTTTCTCAGCTTCTTTATTTTCCAACATTTGGTCTTCTATATCACTAATTCTCTCTCTGCCTCATTTATCCTGGCAGTTAGAGCCTCCATTTTTGATTGCACCTCATTAATAGCCTTTTTGATTTCGACTTGGTTAGATTTTAGTTCTTTTATTTCTCCAGAAAGGGTTTCTCTAATATCTTCCATGCTTTTTTCAAGCCCAGCTAGTATCTTTAAAATCATCATTCTGAACTCTAGTTCCGACATCTTACTCATGTCTGTATTGACTAGGTCCCTGGTAGTCGGTACTGCCTCTTGTTCTTTTTTTTGAGGTGATTTTTTCCATCTTGTCATTTTGTCCAGAGGAGAATAGATGAATGAGAGAACAAAATGCTAACAGGGTAACAACGTCCCCAGAAAATATACACTAAACAAATCAGAAGAGACCTGAAACCGGGGGAAAAGAAAGGGAAAGAAAGAAAAAAGAAAAAGGAAAAGGAAAAGATAAAAACAAACAAACAAACAAACAGAATATGATCAAATATGATCAGGCTGGTACATAGATCAGTGCCACACACTAGATTTTGGGCATATTTTGGTCTGTTAGAAGAAAGTACTTCCCAAATTTTAAAGAAAGAAACACTTATATATGTACAAAAATAAGGGTTAATATGATGAAGGGATGGAATATGACTGTAAAGATGAAAATTATAAAAGATTTCTAAGAGGAATTGATAAGATAAGAAGTTGGTTGAAAAAAGAACGAAGAGGATTAAAACAAAAAAAGGAGAGAATGTGATCAGGCAGGAGACTAGAACAAAGCCATACACTAGAGATTTAGAGTATATTTTGGTCTGTTAGAAGAAACTGTATCCCAAAATTTTAAAGAGAGAACAACTTATATATATGTACCAAAAATAGGGTTAACTACTATGAAGGGATAGAATATGGCTCTAAAAATGAAAAATAAAAAAGATTTTTTAAAAAAGGGATTGATAAGATGTTGGTGGAAAAAGGGAAAAAGAAAAATTCAAAAAAAGAAAAAAAAAGAAAGTTAAAAAAAATTAACTTTGAAAGACTAAAGAATCAGGGGGAAAAAAGCCATGAATTCTATGTGCAGTATTCCCCTAGAGCTGGAGTTCCGCTGTTCTCATTGATCGGTAAACTTGGTCTTGGCTGGCTGTTCTTGCTGATCTTCTGGGGGAGGGGCTTGTTGCCGTGATTCCCAAATGTCTCTGCCAGAGGCAGAATGGCCCCGCCCTTGCCCGGTCGGGCTAAGTAATCTGCTGGGGTTTGCTCTCGGGAGCTTTTGTTCCCTGCAAGCTTACGGTACAGCTTTGGAGGATGAGAGTGAAAATGGCGGCCTCCCAATCTCTGCCCAGAGGAGCCGAGAACTCGGGGCCCCACTCCTCAGTGCGCCCCCAGAGAAAAGCAGTCAGTCACTCCCGTCTCCCTGCTCTCCGCCGCACTCCGTGCTCACGTGACCTGTGACCGAGCATTTCTATCTCTGGCACACGACCCTGTGTGGAGTCTCCAAACCCAGCAGATCCCTGCAGCGCGCTCCCGCGCCGCTCCTCCCAGGGGAGGAAGGGGAGTTTCCTGGGATCTGCTGCTTGTTGGGTCCCTGCTAGAGGAGCAGTGGCCCCACTGTGCCATGATCACGTTTATGGCAACCCCGAGATGAGAGCCCGCGCCTTGGCTCCGGCTCTGCAGCCGGCTTCCCCGCTCCGATACCTGGGAGCTCTGCCGCACTCAGGCACCCCCGGTCTTTCTGTGGCCCTGGGGGTCCTGAGACCACACTGTCCCAGCGAGGGTTCCACCCCCCCGCTTAGCCACTGGAGCGATGTTCCTCAGCGGAGCAGACTTCTAAAAGTTCCAATTTTGTGCTCCGCTGCTCTATCACTTGCCAGTAGCGGCTGACAAAGGCCCCCTCCTCTGCCATCTATCTTCCTGAATATCGCCTCTGATTCACTTCTCCACACATCCTACTTTCCAGAAAGTGGTCGTTTTTCTGTTCAGAGAGTTGCTGCTATTCTTTTCTTTGATTTCCTGTTGAGTTCGTAGGTGTTCAGAATGGTTTGATCCCTATCCAGCTGAATTCCTGGGACCAGACGAAATTTAGGTCTCCTACAACTCCACCATCTTGCTCCTCCCCCGAAATTTACTGATTTTTTATAGAACTTTTAAGAAAGACAACTTAATGATCAACTATAGAGTATATTCATGCAATGAGTGGTGCGTTGTGGATAATCATACCTGGTCATTAGTCTAATTTCAAAAAAATTCTAAGTAAAAGGAAAAAGTCTTCTCTAAACTATAGGGTAACCATGTCGGCAACGATACAGACAAGAGGATAAATATTAAAAGAGGAACTAGCATAGCTTCAGTCAGCTACAAAGCTGTGAAGCAAAACAGAATATAATGGTATAATTATTGCCCTCATTTCACAGAAAACAAGTGTAATAGGATAACTTAATATTAAAGACCAAATAAGCAACTGCCATAATTAAAGCAGCAAATATTCATGCTTTTAGCCAAGGAGTCCTGTAATATTATAGAGTACATGCTGAATTCTTGCCTTGACTCCTCTGGTACTTCAAAAACATCCCACTGAAGCTGACTCTCGAGGAGCTTTTCCATTTGCATGAAACTTTGCATTAACTAGTGCAGTTACAGTTTTATATTCCTGGGAGATGAGCAATATTAGACTAATTCACAACTAAAACAAGGTAATGGAATACTGGAGGAATTGGGAGTAGGAAAGGGAACCACAAAAGAGATCCAAAGGCTACTTTCTGTAAGTCTAAGGATCCTTCTAGAACCTACACACAGGACTCAGAAAGATTAATTGCAAAATTAAACTCAACTACTTATGTATTAATCTCATTGAGTGAACTGTCAGAGAATTCACAGTAAATACACTTATCTTACTAGCTCTGGAGACCACGTGATTTGCTTAAATATGAGGAATCATTAAAACACCTGGCTTGTGAACTCTTGACAGGCTTCATATCTCACTTTTCATTAAGTAGAAATTAGATGTAATGTAAATTTATAGAACTGAAGAGGGTGATAATTAAATGGGATTTCAGGTGAAACATTTAGACAATTCAATCCTGTCTTTTGCACTAGGCTTCAATAGACCAGGTGCCATAGTAATCATTTCCTCTTAATGAGCTGTTTGCTACTTTAGCCAACAACAGGCACTGGCTGACACAGGTGTTATTTTAAAATAAAAACGATGATCCCTTCATTCTCTTTTTAAATAGTTGGGCAAATCTCTTTGCTCACTTTTATGTAAATTACTTTATAGTTTAGCAACACCCACAAGGATTCATTTATATTAAGTCTGTGAACATATATGTCAGTATAGAAGAAAAATGATATAACTTTTTGGTAAACACTTTCCTGTTTTCTGTTTTTCCCAAATGCTACATTTAGGAGATTTAACCTTTGAAGTATAGTCATATTACTACTGAGAAACTTGAGAGGCATTCTCAATCTCTCCCCCAAAAAGAAGTGCTCCCCACAGTCTACTCCATCCTGATAAAATAAAGAATTGCTACGCAATCTTCCCTGACTCTCCTAAGAAACACAGCTCAATACTCAGAAACTCCTCTAAAAGAACAAAACAATGAAACAGCTGGGACCCATTCCTGGCACCTTTAGCGCCCAATTTATTATAAAGTCCTGTCAATAAAATGTTGACATATAGTCCACATTAGTCTATTTCTCTTTTCCTCCGCGCTGTCACCATATTCTCTTGCCTAGACTACTGATTTCTTAGATTTCACTTTTCCTGGTGCTCCCGATAAATACATTCTCCATAAAGCAGTCAGAGTGAGACTATACAACATAAGTTTAATCATACCATCTCCCTACCTAAGATGCTTTCCTTATCAGAAAATCTAAAATGTTTAACATGCTCTAGAAAGGCCTACAGGATCTGATTCCTGCTTTCTTCTCCACCTACACCTGAAATAATCTAGTCACTTCCACCTCTTCTGGTTTTCAGAGCCACCAAGCTCTTTCCTGGCTCCAGCATGAAAACACATACTATTCCCTTTGAATATTCTGGCTCAGAAGTTTTTCTCCCTCTTCTCAAGAAGTTCACGTTCCTAACAAATGGTTCAGAATAAGCAACATAAATAAGATCAAGTAGATTCTATAGAGTGGCTCTCTTAACCCTTCATCTTATCCTCCTTCCAGATGGAAGTTAGAAATCTAAAAAATTACATTCTCTAGACACCCTTTACGCTAGAGTTCTTGATGTAAACTGTGTTCCTCCAATGAGATCTGGAAGGCAGAACTGAACACAGTCCATCCATCTACCTGCTGATGTTGCCCCTGGCAGACAAGGTGGGACCCACGAGTGTTTAGAGGCAGTTGTGGTGGCCGGACTCAGTGCGTGAGTCACCAGATTCTGTGACAGTCAGTGGTGATGGCAGCAGCAGCTTCTGGCTTAGATGCAGCTACAGCGAGGTGAGATGACCTTGAAATCAATAGCTCCAGTGGTCTAACAAACTCACCTTAGTATATACAGGTATGCTTCAAATTATAAAATAGGACAGAGAGTTCATAAGATTTAAGATTATCTATCCTATAGTAGCAACATAAATCTCAGAAGTTAGTGGAAATATCTTGGTGTCCTTAAAGGTCTAGGTTCAGTATACTGGACTGAATTAAATGAGATAATGCCCATAAAATGTCTAATAGTGTCTGGCCAAATTGGAGGCACTCAACAGTAGATACAGTCATCATCTTCATAATATTATAAATAAACTCCTAAGATTATAGCTAATAATGAAGCAGTTACATAGTGCTTTTCATTTTTAAAAGATATAATATTTCATATGTACCTCGCGACCCCCTATTGTGTTGACAATGCAGACAGTTTTCACCTTTTATAGGTCTGGATAACCTGGTTCTACAGTCTTAGACTTCCTGTCCAGCACTGGAAAAAGAGTGTATCCAAAGATCAACCACTTTGGGCAAACTCTTAATATCCTAACATGCCCCATGTCTGCTACAATTCCCTTTAAAGTTGCCAGGAGTCTACCCCTATCACCACAGTTCACCCTCTCACCTTGTTTAAACCACAGTGGTCTCCTAACAGGCCAGCTTGCTTCCACTGTCAAAAATTTATTTGATATCTGATTCACTCTTGTCATCTGTAAATGCCTTAAGGACAAGGGCTATGACTTTTGTATATCCAACACACAGAGAATGCTCATGAAAGATTCACTGAGTAACAGTAGTAATGATTTAGTGCAGGAGTGAATACATGAATTTAATGACTACATGCTCAAATATATACACTTCATTAACCTGGTTAACAATAGGGTAGAAAAATTACCTCTCGGTTACTAATAATCCAGTGGGCCCTTTTGGGTATGTTACACTCATGAGACATGCTTATTTTAAGGAATCCTGAAGCAAATCCTTTTGAAATGAAAGTAATCACTACTTAATTTATCTGTTTTGTGGGTTGATGGTTTTGTGTACCAGATTTTCTCAAATTAGGGCACACCTGTTTGAGAACAGAATCAAGAACTCTAAGCACTAATCCCATAGCTCTGAAAGTGACTTGCTTTGTGACCTTGATTGAGGATACTACTACTCTTTCATCACCGATACAGAACACCATGTGGTGAATATGAAATAAGATGTGAGCAGTCCACCAGAGTGGCATTAGGCGTATAAGCACATACTCATAAATGACTTTTCCAGTTAGGATAGTAAGACATACCTAAATTCCCCAAAGGGCTACTGAATCTTCTGGTGAATATTCATAGTGTAGAAAGGACCAACTCATTCTAAACTTAGTGGTCACATTATAGTTAATCATCTTTCATCTTATTTGAACTTCTCTATTACCTCTTTCTAAAACACATACACTCCTCTATTACTCTATAATGCAGTAAGTCACATTATTATATAGGACTTGAGGCAAGATCCTCACTTAAAAAGGAAATAATAAACTCTGTTCACCAAAGTTACAATGTCATCATTATTTTCTTGATTATATATTTTTTACAAGTACACATTTGTGCACAAAATATGCTAAATTTTTCTATGAATGAGAATACTTGATAAATCAGAATATCCCTTTACCTAGATAAGTCAGATTACACTTGTTCCCCTCAGAAGCATCTTGTTTCCTTCCCTAAGTGTTTATTGTAAAAAGGTATTTTTTAAAATTTTTTTCTCATCTTTAGCCTTTAACTGTAATAGCCTTTTTAAAAGAAAAACTTCTCTTTGGGAGTTATATTCAAAGAGGTAACTTTAATCCCCTGAAATTCACTTTCTCTTCCTAACAGAATTGTAAACTATCATCTTGAAACACAAAATTTACATTGGAAAAAAACATTCCATTTCCTCATTCTTTTCCAGACTCTGATCTCTGCTTTTCTCTGCCAAAGCAATGTTCAGAACACCTTACAGAAATCTGATTTTCTCTTGTACAGCTGGAATGAAATAATTTTTTTTCTTAACAAAGGATAACTCTGAACTTTAATCTGTGTAGTTGAATATTTTAGAAAACCACAGGAAAAGTAATTTCAAAACTTTCATTTGACAGTAATTAGAATGAATGCGGCATCTCCAACCCTAGTCTTCTAGTACCTCAAACACATGTCCCCAAATAATTATCTTCCACTATACCCTGCAACCTCCAGGCGCCAGCTCAATATCTCTCCTTTCGTTCCTAGTGGCATCACTATCCTCCCAAATGTTCAGGCAAGATAATTTAAAACTATTTCTAACAATTTCAGTCATTACACACAACAAGTTGGTCACTACCTAATTTGTTAATTTTATTTGTTAATATCCCCCTCCATTTATTCAGTGAGTATTTATTGATACCTATAACATGTGAGGTACTGATGCTGGAAATAAGGAAATAAGGTTTAATTGCACATGATAGTTTTATTCTAAGAAGTCTTACAAGATGTCACGTAAATAAACAGATAGTGATGTTCTAGGAATTGTTTAACAAATGGCTGTCAAAAAATAAACAACAAACTGATCTGTATTGTTTGCCCAATTCCATGGTGTAAATAGTCCCACCATGACAGAACATGGAATTGGGAAGTAATGCTAACAACTGGATCTTGCAAGCTGATGCAAGCTGGTAACACACCACTGTAAAAGCCCTCCCAATGTTGACAAAAGCTCTCCTGAGGATATAATTCAAAGTGCTCTGGGAACACAAGGAAGGGTACTCAGGGCAGGTTTCTTCTTGGTTCTGTGAACTTCTTTCCATTCTTCACAGCTACTCCCTTAGTTTAGCAAGGTGCAAGGGAAGCCAGCATGATGGCTTTTTCCCTAACTCAATCATCCTCTGGTAGCTCCCCACTCCTTAAAAAATAAGTTCAAACTTATAAGGTATGGTAATTCAAGGTGCTTCTCAATTTTGCCCTGAGGTATTCTTTTAGCCTCATCACTTCATACATATCTATATGATTTATGGTTTAGAAAATATTTAGAAGTGGTAAAGGCTACTGAAAGAGAAAAACAAAATTGCTCATAGACCCAGGACATAAAAGAGGACATATATATTTGCCTTAACAGTGTATCTTCTTATACAACTTGCATTGAGTCCTGTCTATTCTCTGTGATACTCAACATGCCTGTCAAACACAGTGGGGTGGAGAAGTTTATCAATAATTTATTTACTCTTCCCTGAACTTGGAATGTATTTTTATTTCAACATAACTTGTTCATGCTATTCCTTGGAGTATATTTTCTCTGTTATCCTTTGGTCAGTGAAACCCTAAGCCTCCACAAGAAAAGTCCCTCCATGAAGTATTTCCTAATCCCCAGCTGGAGTTCATAACTCTCTGTGCTACAAAGGGCACTTAGCACAGTATAACTTGTATTGTAACTGAAATTATGTTGGCTGTCTCTCTGTAAGAGTATTGATCAGCACTATTTGCAGATATAATATTGTACATATAAACTCCAAAAGACTCCACCAAAAAACTAGAAGTAATGTATGAATTCAAAATTAATACTCAGAAATTGGTAGTGTTTCTATACACTAATAATAAAGTAGGAGAAAGAGAAATTAAGAAAACAATTCCATTTACAATCACACCAGAAAGAATAAAATATCTTCAAATATACTTAACTGTGGAGGTGAAAGACCTATACTTTGAAAACTATAAAACACTGATGAAAGAAATTTAAGATGACACAAACAAATGGAAAGATATTCCATGATAATGGATTAGAACTAATATTGTTAAAATGTCCATACTACCCAAAGCAATCTACAGATTCCATGCAATCCCCATAAAAATGCAATAGCATTTTTCACAGAACCAGAACAAATAATACTAAACTTTGTATGGAATGACAATAGATCCCAAATAGCCAGAGGAATCTGAGAAAGAACAAAGCTGGAGGTATTAGAATTCCAGACTTCAAGATACAGTAGAAAGCTGTAGTCATCAAAACAGTATGGTACTGGCACAAAAATAGGCACAGATCAATGGAACAGAGAGCCCAGAAATAAACCCATGTTTATATGGCCAATTAATCTATGACAAATCAGGCAAGAATATACAATGAGAAAAAAAACAGTATCTTTAATAAATGGTGTTTAGAAAACTGGACAGCTACATGTAAAAGAGTGAAACTGGACCACTTTCTAACACCATACTCAAAAATAAATTCAAAATGTATTAAAGACCTACAGGTGAGACCTGAAACCATAAAAACCCTAGAAGAGACACAGGCAGTAATTTCTCTGACATTGGTCATAACAACATTTTTCTAGATATGTCTCCTAAGGCAAGAGAAACAAAAATAAAAATAAACTATTGACACTATGTCAAAATAAAAAGCTTTTGCACAGCAAGGGAAACCAACAAAATGAAAAGGCTACCTACTAAATGGGCAAAGATATTTGTAAATTATGTATCTGATAAGGGGTTAGTACCCCAAATATATAATATATACAATTCAACACCAAAAAACAGACAATCTAATTAAAAACTGGGCAAAGGACCTGAATAGACATTTTTCCAAAGAAGATATATAGATGTCTAACAGATACATGAAAAGATGCTCCACATCACTCATCATCAGGGAAATGCAATTCAAAACCACAATGAGATATCACACCTGCCAGAATGGCCAGAATGAAAAAGAAGAAATAACAAGTGTTGGCAAGGATTTGGAGAAAAATGAACCCTCATATGTTGTTGGGGGGAGTGTACACTGGTGCAGCCACTGTGGAAAACACTATGGAGGTTCCCCAAAAAATTAAAAATGGAAACGCTCTATGACCCAATAATTCCACTACTGGATATTTACCCAAAGAAACAAAAATACTAATTTGAAAAGATATATGCACCCTTATGTTTACTGCACACTAGATACAATAGCCAAGACATGGAAAACAACCTAAGTGTCCATTGACAGATGAATGGATAAGGAAGATGTGGTGTATATATACAATGGGATATTATGCAGCCCTAAAAAGGAATGAGAGCTTGCCATTTGCGACAATATAGATGGACCCAGAGGGTATAATGCTACGTGATATACATCAGTCAGAGAAAGACAAATACCATATGATTTCACTCATATTGTGAAATTTAAGAAACAAATCAAGTGAATAAACAAAAATATATAGAGAGAAACAAAAAACCAGACTCTTAAATATAGAATACAAACCAGTGGTTACCAGAGGGAAGGTGGATGGGGAGATGGGGAAAATAGATAAAGAGGATTAAGAGTACACTTACCTTGATGAGCACTGAGAAATGTACATAATTGTTGAATCATTATACTATACAACTGAAACCAATATAACACTGTGTGTTAATTGTACTCTAATTAAAAAAAGAAAAAGATGTAAAGTTAGTTGGTGAATTCAGGATTTTTCTATTTTTTTTGACGGAGGCTTGGATGTCTATGTATTTCCCCCTTAGGACTAGAGAAAAAGCAACAAACGATGCCTAAGCCAGGCATTAGAAGAGAAATAATTAAGATTAGAGCAGAGATCAATGAATTAGAAACCAGAAACACAGTAGATCAGATCAATGAAACTAGAAGCTGGTTCTTTGAAAGAATTAATAAGATCAATAAACCACTGGCCAGACTTATCCAAAAAAAAAAGAGAAAGGACCCAAATTAATAAAATTATGAATGAAAGGGGAGAGATCACGACCAACACCAAGGAAATAGAAACAATTATTAGAAATTATTATCAACAACTATATGCCAATAAATTAAGCAACCTGGAAGAAATGGATGCCTTCCTGGAAACCTATAAACTCCCAAGACTGAAACAGGAAGAAACAGACAACCTGAATAGGCCAACAACCAGTAACGAGATTGAAGCAGTGATCAAAAACCTCCCAAAAACAAGAGTCCAGGGCCTGATGGATTCCCCGGAGAATTCTACCAAACATTCAAAGAAGAAATAATACTTATTATCCGGAAGCTGTTTCAAAAAATAGAAACAGAAGGAGACCTTCCAGACTCATTCTGAGAGGCCAGCATTACCTTAATCCCCAAACCAGGCAAAGACCCCATCAAAAAGGAGAATTTCAGACCGATATCCCTGATGAATATGGATTCCAAAATCCTCAACAAAATGCTAGCTAATAGCATCCAACAGTACATTAAAAGGATCATCCACCACGAACAAGTGGGATTTATCCCCAGGATGCAACGGTGGTTCAACATTTGCAAATCAATCAATGTGACAGAACACATTAATAAGAGGAGGGAGAAGAACCATATGGTCCTCTCAATTGATGCAGAAAAAGCATTTGACAAAGTACAGCATCCTTTCCTCATTAAAACTCTTCAGAGTATAGGGATAGAGGGAACATTCCTCACGTTCATAAAATCCATCTATGAAAAACCTACAGCGAATATCATTCTCAATGGGGAAAAGCTGAGAGCCTTTCCCTTAAGATCAGGAACACGTCAAGGATGCCCACTCTCGCCACTATTGTTCAACATAGGACTAGTAGTCCTAGCAACAGCAATCAGACAACAAAAAGAAATAAAAGGTATTCAAATTGGCAAAGAAGAAGTCAAACTCTCTCTCTTCACAGATGACATGATACTTTATGTGGAAAACCCAAAAGACTCCACCCCCAAATTACTTGAACTCATACAGCCATTCAGTAATGTGGCAGGATACAAAATCAATGCACAGAAATCAGTTGCTTTCTTATACACTAACAATGCAACTGTAGAAAGAGAAATTAGAGAAATGCTTCCATTCATAATAGCACCAAAAGCCATAAGATACCTTGGAATAAACCTAACCAAAGAGGTAAAGGATCTATACTCTTGGAACTACAGAACGCTCATGAAAGAAATTGAAGAAGACACACAAAGATGGAAAAACATTCCATGCTCATGGATCAGAAGAATAAACATTGTTAAAATAGTTGATGCTGCCCAGAGCATCTATACCTTCAATGCCATCCCGATCAAAATACCAATGGCATTTTCCAAAGTGCTGGAAAAAACAATTCTAAAATTTGTATGGAATCAGAAAAGATCCTGAATCGCCAAGGAAATGTTGAAGAAGAAAAACAAAGCTGGGGGCATCACGTTGCCTGATTTCAAGTTATATTAGAAAGCTGTGATCACCAAGACAGCATGGTACTGGCACAAAAACAGACACATAGACCAGTGGAACAGAATAGAGAACCCAGATATGGACCCTCAACTCTATGGTCAAATAATCTTTGACAAAGCAGGAAAAAATATTCAATGGAAAAAAGACAGTCTCTTCAATAAATGGTGCTGGGAAAATTGGACAGCTATATACAGAAGAATGAAACTCAACCATTCTCTTACACCATACACAAAGATAAACTCAAAATGGATGAAAGACCTCAATGTGAGACAGGAATTCATCCAAATCCTAGAGGAGAACATAGGCAGTAACCTCTCTGACATCAGCCACAGCAACTTCTTTTAAGATACACCTCCAAAGGCTAGTGAAACAAAAGCAAAAATGAACTTTTGGGACTTCATCAAGATAAAAAGCTTCTGCACAGCAAAGGAAACAGTCAACAAAACAAAGAGGCAACCCACAGAATGGGAGAAGATATTTGCAAATGACACTACAGATAAAGGGCTGGTATCCAAGATCTATAAAGAACTTCTCAAATTCAACACCCAAAACACAAATAATCAAGTCAAAAAATGGGCAGAAGACATGAACAGACACTTCTCCAAAGAAGACACACAAATGGCTAACAGACACATGAAAAAATGTTCATCATTATTAGCCATCAGGGAAATTCAAATCAAAACCACATTGAGATACCCCTTATACCAGTTAGGACGGCAAAAATTGACAAGGCAAGAAACAACAAATGTTGGAGAGGTTGTGGAGAAAGGGCAACCCGCTTACACTGTTGGTGGGAATACAAGTGGCTACAGACACTTTGGAAAACAGTGTGGAAGTGCCTCAAAAAATTAAAAATAGAGTTACCCTATGACCCAGCAATTGTACTACTGGGTATTTACCCCAGAAACACAGATGTAGTGAAAAGAAGGGCCATATGCATCCCAATGTTCATAGCAGCAATGTCCGCAATAGCCAAACTGGAAAGAGCCAAGATGCCCTTCAATAGACGAATGGATAAAGAAGATGTGGTCCAAATATACAATGGAATATTACTCAGCCATCAGAAAGGATGAATACCCAACTTTTACATCAACATGGATGGGACTGGAGGAGATTATGTTAAGTGAAATAAGTCAAGCAGAGAAAGTCAATTATCATGTGGTTTCACTTATTTGTGGAACATAAGGAATAGCATGGAGGACATTAGGAGAAGGAAGGGAAAAATGAAGGGGGGGAAATCGGAGGGAGAGGGCACGTACTTCATGGAGCACTGGGTGTTATACGAAAACACTGAAGCGTGGATCACTACATCAAAAACTAATGATGTATTGTATGGTGACTAACATAACGTAATAAAATAAAATTAAAAAAGAAAAGAAAAAGGAAAATAAAAGAGTATTGATCAGATCTGTCCTGTTCTCTGCTGAATCTTGAATGCCAAGAACAGTGCCTAGCACATAAGAGGTGTTCGTTTAATATTTATTGAGAATGCAAAAACTCAATTGTGAATGTGTCCTCCTGGAGAGAATACAACCATTGGAAATGGGGACTGTGCCTTATTCATTTTAGTACCCCTCAGAGTATTCAGTACATCTCACACAGGTAGGAACTTAATATGAGATGTTTAAGTTTGAATCTTCTCTGGACATTTTAGTTTTTTAATATTCAAAAACTATATATCATGATTTGTGAAATAAGTGTATTCCTAAAAATATGTTAAAAATAAAAATATACCAAACAGACTGAATTTCAAAAGGGGTGAAGAAGCAGCCTAGGCAATGCAGATAAGACACCAACCAGAATTTACACTGGAAGAGTCTCAATACAATTAGAAACTTTCTACTAAAGAAAGAGTTGTGACCACTTCTCTAGCAGTTGCTTTTACCAGGAGATGAAGTGGAATCTGAGACTTGTACAAATAACACAATGGCAGCACAGACAGAAAGCCAGGCTCTAGAGACCATGTGGCAGCTCTTTGGAGAGGCTTCCTGGGAACCCACAGGCTGAGAATCTGAATATTTTATTGCTCTGTAAGTTTGGATATGTGCAATATACTTCTTACTTATTTCAGAGATTTTATTGATTCCCTATAAAATGAGTTAATTCATACTAACACCTGAAGGTACATTTTGTAATCAGTTCATCTTGGAGACTACACCAGAAAAACAAACAAAACAAGATTCAAAGACAAATATTCTCTAGGTAATTTACTGAGAGTTTTTGTTTTGCTTTGTTTTAATGTGTGTGTTCTATTTTAGGCAGGGATAAGCATCTGATCACACCTTTTTTTTTTTTTTAAGATTTTTATTTATTTACTGAGAGAGAGAGAGAATGATAGAGAGAGAGCATGAGAGGGAGGAGGGTCAGAGGGAGAAGCAGACTCCCTGCTGAGCAGGGAGCCCGATGTGGGACTCGATCCCGGGACTCCAGGATCATGACCTGAGCCGAAGGCAGTCGCTTAACCAACTGGGCCACCCAGGCGCCCCACCTTTTTTTTTTTATTAAAGAAAAAAACATTTCAGGCTAAAACTATACAGTTATGATTTATGCTATAGAACTTTAGTACCTTGACTGTTCAAATAATTTCTGTGTAACAAATATCTGGAGATGAATCCAGGTCCTGCCTGTGGGTACCTCCTGGGCCCACGTCATTAAGAGTTTCCATCCATTCAAGTGAACATCTGTGTTATTCTCTTCAATCGCCACAAGTACATGTGGCGTGGCTAAGGGAGCACACCAGTCTGTACTTGCATTGGGACACAGAATAAACACATTTTAGTTGTTTTCCAAGAAGTTTAACCTTGAACTTACTGCCACTCAATATTACCAAAGCACTGACTTAGAACAGTATGTATAAAGGACTGCTTTAAGAAAATACAAACAACACATTTTTTTTTCTTTTAGAACTCTAGCCCTATACTGCAACAAGATGTGGGATCGAATCATTATGGTTTCTCATAAAACTGTCACCCACTAGGATGGTATCATCAGCTTCTTACAAAGAACAGCCTATGAAACTTGTTGCTACTGAAGACAGTGAGTGCTAAATCTCTTAGTGCCTTCTTTGGGGATCCACAAACGACTTTCCTCTTAGGTATCAGAAAAAGTTAGATTTTTTTGTGAGCAATTAGTTTATCTCAGCGACACCGCCAGTCATATAATCTGATTCTGTGGATCCCTAAGACTAAGGGCCACACTGTGGCCTCCCTCTAATAAAAATATAGGACTTCATGGCACATGTTTTCTCACTTCTAGTCTCATTCGCTCCGTGTCCTGATTTCCTCGTTCACTTGATTTATCTTATTATGTTGCATAAATGTTTCTAAATTGCCTTAAATTCTAAAAAAGAAATTTAATAATTCCTCATATCAGTGAGGTCATATGATACATGTCTGTTGCTGGAGTGGTGGGGTGTGGGAGGGATGGGGCGGCTGGGTGATAGACATTGGGGAGGGTATGTGCTATGGTGAGTGCTGTGAATTGTGCAAGACTGTTGAATCATAGATCTGTACCTCTGAAACAAATAATACATTATATGTTAAAAAAAAAAAAAAAAGAAGAAGAGAGCAGGAGGGGAAGAATGAAGGGGGGGAATTGGAGGGGGAGACGAACCATGAGAGACAATGGACTCTGAAAAACATAGGGTTCTAGAGGGGAGGGATGTAGGAGGATGGGTTAGCCTGGTGATGGGTATTAAAGAGGGCATGTTCTGCATGGAGCACTGGGTGTTATACACAAATAATGAATCATGGAACAGTACATCAAAAACTAATAATGTAATGTATGGTGATTAACATTGCATAATAAAAAAATTAAAAAATTAAGAAATTTAATATAAATAAATGACTATATTAATGGCAATGTTATAAGCTTTTAAAAATATACACATTGTTAACTTATAATACAATTATATATATTTATATTTTAACTGTTATAGTGATATGTAACTGAATTTTTGTTGCACGTACTCTTAAAAATGATTGTTTAAAAATAAATGTGCCATTTTATGTGCTAAATATCTTACCTTGTGAAGATTTATTTTGTAAAGATTTTATTTAATCATTCATTCATTCATTCATTCAGCGAGTGTGAGCAGGGGGAGGGGCAGAGAAAGAGGGAAGAGAATCTCAAGTAGACTCCCCACTGAGCGAGGAGCCTGACTCAGGGCTCAATCTCATGACCCCAAGATCATGACCTGAGCCAAAATCAAGAGTTGGAGGATTAACCAACTGAGCTACCCTGGAACCCCCAGATTTATTTTCTTTTATAAAAGTACTTAAACTCAGAAAATACTTATACAGTCATTTATTTAATAAGCTGTATCAAAAGGAGTCCTATATTTAAATCGGTGCTGTGATACATAGGCTCATCTAATTCAGTCACTTTTAAAATATAATCATTTATATATTTAATTCTGCTTCTAAAACATGATAAAAAGCTAGTTTTGCAATATAACAAATTAACAGACTGCCAAGATTTGCTCATCCAAGTACTCCTTACACTAATAGAAACAGTTAACCAGCTTTCTTTTTCTTATTTTCTTCTTGGTTGTCTTGACTCAGAGTATACATAGTGTTTTACCAAATAAAATTCTCTGCAGAAGGGAAAAAAATTAAAAGGCAAATTGGGAAATAGCCATTCTCAGTTAAAATTCATGTGTGACTTGTTTTATTGTGTGTACAACCCAATATCTCCAATGTGATAAGACCATAACAGAACGAGCAGTGTATGCTGGTGAGTCAAGTTGATAAATGCTGCTCATTGTATTGCCTACTGTGACTATCTCCTCAGGTTAATTAGTTTCCAGATGTTACATAACTCTTTTGTATATTCATGCACTTCAGAAACCAACATAAATCTTGCTATTCAGACAAAATATTTTACAAAGGAAACTATGTAATTGTTAAAGTCGAAGTCTGTTAAACTACTATTGCAGTTTAGAAAGCACAACACAAATTACAAACGAACGAACACCTTTTATCTTTTGACCCAGCAATTTCACCTGTAAGAATTTATTCTAAGGTAATAATAAAAAGCTTGAGCAAACATTTATAAATCTGGTCTCGGCAATGTCTTTGACATAAAACATTTATTTATTTATTTATTTAGTTAGTTAGTTAGTTAGTTGATTAGTTAATGTTAGGTGATGTTAGTCATGATACAGTACTTCGTTAGTTTTTGATGCAGTGTTCCAAGAGTCACTGTTTGCGTGTAACACCCAGTGCTCCTTGCAATAGACATAAAAAATTTTAAAATATCAACAGTAGTGGAATGGTTCACTAATCATATGCTGGAATACTATGCAGCTCTTAATAACTATGTTATGGAAGTACATTTACTAGGGAGAGAGGCAACATAAAACAATTGTAGGCTAGGTAGACTCACACCAAATGACATTTGGTACTTAACATTTCACAGGAAGGAAGTAGACTGTTTCTACCAAAATAACGAGAAAAATGAGTCCCATTTGCATACTTTAACACTGGCAATCAAAGCCTGAAGCACAATCTCCTAGATTACCGTTAATGAGTTCTCAATTTGGGGAAACAAGGGGGATCAACAATGCACTCTGCAATCGGCACATGGGGTTCTTGGTTGCCACTAAAGTCCTGAGACTCAGATTCATTGCTTGTTCTTAATGTACCACTTTTGAATTCCATTTAAAAAAAAAAGGAAGGAAAGATTTGATAGGGTTTATAGTAAGTATATGCATAATTCTTGACCCTGAAATGTGATACCCGCAGAATTTGAGTTTATCGGGAAAACTGCACCTGTGTTCCTCAAAGCTAGATGTTTTGAATAAGAGCAAAAGTTAGGAAAAGAATGGATAACTCAGATGATTGGAAATGTATCATAAAGGCTTTTTGCTTTAGATCCCAAATCTAGTGAAGCCAGAATAGAAGCTATTCATATATAATCTCATTCAGTCTGATATCTATTAAAATGGATAAGTTAAACCCATTACTATAGATCAGATAGACAAATCAGAAAAAAAAGAAGAAAAAGACAACCCACATCTTCAGTTATTCACAGAAATTGACTTAAATCTATGTTCATTTCCTACTGCTGTTTTCATATTGCAGACAAATGAAGCATTTAACAAAATTTAAATCTTTCATCCTTTTTTTTTTTTAAAGATTTTATTTATTTAACCGAGAGAAACACAGCGAGAAAGGGAGCACAAGCAGAGGGAGTGGGAGAGGGAGAAGCAGGCTTCCTGCCAAGCAGGGAGCCCGATGCGGGGCTCAATCCCTGGACCCTGGGACCATGACCTGAGCCGAAGGCAGACGCTTAACGACTGAGCCACCCAGGCACCCCTTTTGTCCTTTTTTTAAACAAACAGCATCACCAACAGGCATCTGCTGAAAGTCTGCCAGAGACATGGCGCTGGAGGTGTGGCCTGTAGACCAGCTGTATGCCACCACCTGAGAGTCTGTCAGCAAGGTAGACTTTCAGGCCCCACCTCACGCTGACTGAATCCTAATCTGCAATTCAACAAGATCCCAGGGGTTTCCTAAGGAGGCTGAAGAAGCACTGTGTTAGAGCATTTTTCTGGTTTTGGAGACACCAACAAGGTGTAACACAGATCCTCTAATGAGTATCTACACCAGGAGGTGAGGAACATTAATCAAAGATAAACTATACACAGAGCATATGCCAAGTGATAGAAGGTAAGTGTAGACAATGGTATAATTGTTTAAACGAAGGCAAAAGTCACTTGAAGTTGGGGCAGTCAGTGGTGTCTTACAGGAAGGACTATGCTTGGAGGAAAGAGGAGAGTATGGTATCCTCAACTCTCCTTTGCGTAAATGTACTCTGTAGCAGTTTTGTAAATTCCTCATCCCCAGAGCTCTGAGGAATGAGTAGGGTCAGGAGGAACTATTGAGTCTGAACAACTTAGTTACAGTATCTTGAAAATAACATTGTGATCAGGTAGCAGAGCTTCAGAAAGATAATGGAGTAAGGCACTGTAAGAGATCACATGCGTCATTCTGAAATGTACCGCCTTCTGGGAGGTAGGGCAGGCTGTTTTACCCATTTATATGTATTTCACTTTTCACAATAAATGTGTTAAATTTAGGCTTAACTTAAAATGTAGGGAAACCTCTTTTTTGTTTTTGTTTTTTATTTAAATTCAATTAGCCAACAAATAGTACATCATTAGTTTCAGGTGAGAGTTCAATAATTCATCAGTTGCATATAACACCCAGTGCTCATCACATCACATGCTCTCCTTAATGCCCATCACCCAGTTTACCCCATCCCCCTACCCCCCTCCCCTCCAGCAACCCTCAGTTTGTTTCCTATAGTTAAAAGTCTCTCATGGTTTCTCTCCCTCTCTGATTTTTCCCAGTTTGCCCTCCTTTCCTCTATGATCCTCTACATTGTTTCTCATATTCCTCATATGAGTGAAAGCATATAATTGTCTTTCTCTGACTGACTTATTTTGCTCAACATAATACCTTCCAGTTCCATCCACGTCAGATGTAAATGGTAAGATTTCATCCTTTCTGATGGCAGAGTAATATTCCAGTGTGTGTGTGTGTGTGTGTGTGTGTGTGTGTGTACCACATCTTCTTTATCCATTCATCCATCTCAGCTCTTTCCATAGTTTGGCTATTATGGATATTGCTGCTATAAATATTGGGGTGCAGGTGCCCCTTTGGATCTTTGTATCTTTGGGGTAAATACCTAGTAGTGCAATTGCTGGGTCATAGGGTAACTCTATTTCTAACTTCTTGAGGAACCTCTATACTGGGGAAACCTCTTTTTTGAAGCGCTACTGAAAGTACAGAATTCTTTTAACAACAGTCAAATCCTAAATTATTTGTACTGTGAGTTAACATTTTCATTATATTTTAATTAAGTCTTTTCAAAAGAATCATGCTTGTACTTACTACAGAGGAGCAATAATTACTGTTTTGCTATCCAGTGTCACCAATCAAAAATCAATATACAAAGGTGAAAGAACAGCACTTGCCTGCATGGTTATGTTTATGGGCCCCCAAAGTCCCTCTCTTTGGCCTTGCAAGTGGTAGGACTGTCTCACTGAGATATAAATAAAATGCCTTACTAACAACATCCTGAGAACACTGTGGCTCAGTACTATTCATACCAACTGTAACTGATCCTGGGCTCAAACCTGGCTCTGGTGTCAGCGGCCTGTACCTTTTGATAGACTGGTAAGGTGGCAGGCTATTTCTTGTCCAAAAATGGTAATTTCCCAGGGTCCCAAGAAGGCTTAAAAATATTTTCTTTCTATCTCAACACAAAGCATACTGCCTTTAAGTAATACCACTAGGGGCTGACATTTGAAACTGACAAGTAGCCCATGTGCATTAGGGAGATAAGGCCTGGCACATGCTGCCACCTCTTGGGATTTTAAAATGCTAGCAGCTCCGGCTGGTGGCTGTGTCCCATCCCCAGTGTGCACTGCTTTGGGGAAACTCGAGCCCCTCCTTCTGACTGTGATGAGGACATGTCTGATTGGAATATGGTTATTTTTGAAGATATTCAGAACAAATGAATTCCTCTATGAATACAAGGAAAATGTGAAAGGAAAAAAAAGAGGTAGAATATTAAGCTAAGAGATCTTAAAGAGTCATTTGTTAGAAAATAGTTAATGCAGTCAAGGAGAAGTAAAAAAAATCATGAGGGAGGATTTTTTTTTTAATTTTATTTTATTATGTTATGTTAATCACCATATAATACTTTTAATAAAAATGAAAATAAATGAGAGAGAAAGAAGAGACTGAAAGGAAAAACTTTTTGTGAAAAATCATTCAGATAAACGTACTGGAAAAAGGTGAAGCAAACACTGCTGATAGAAGGAATGAGAAAATGAAAACCAATTAAATGTCAAAAGTACACATAGACACCCCCCCCCCAAAAAAAAAACAAAAACAAAAAGGAAAAGGAAAAGGGCCATTGTGGAAGAAAAAAGATAGTCATCAAGAGTTTCCAATCCCTGTGGGGACCAAGTTGGCCCCTATAGAATAAAAGGCCAGGGACAAGAAGCTAGGGGTGGGAGTAGGGAGGGGGACAGAGTACTCAGCCATAATAGAAGATGCTAAGGCCAGAGCAAGTAAAGCCAAAAACCTTGCGGGAAAACAAAATTCAAAATACTAGGAGGAGAGTCAGGAAACGTGCCAATCCAAAAAGTCACATAGGCAAGTGTCTTTAAAAAAGTTCATATTCCATGGGTGACAGTTTCATGATGGGTTATTGAAATGAACTGGAATGCTCATATAACTAATCTTTTGAGACCTATGTCTAGAATGCCATTTACTCTCATCTTCAAAATATTTATTGGTACTATTATCACAGACAGCAACCAGTGAAGAGACCAGAGAATGCCCAACAGGAGAATTATAGTCTTAGGTGCTTTGTGGGCATTCAAAGTATGTTTCTTGCATTATATACAATTATGATTTGAAGAAATAATACTGTTGAGATTTTGAATCACTAAAAAAATTCAAAATGGAACCAAGAAGAACAGTGTTCCAATCCTAGCTTCAACTTTTCTTTTTAAAGATTTTATTTATTTATTTGACAGAGAGAGACACAGCAAGAGAGGGAACACAAGCAGGGGGAGTGGGAGAGGGAGAAGCAGGCTTCCCGTGGAGCAGGGAGCCCGACGTGGGGCTCGATCCCAGGACCCTGGGATCATGACCCGAGCTGAAGGCAGATGCTTAATGACTGAGCCATCCAGGTGCCCCTAGCTTCAATTTTTAAAAGGATTATGTCTTCTACAAAAAAAATTAAAAGACACTTAAGATTTTTTTTTTAAGGATTTTATTTATTTATTTGAGAGAGAGAGAGAGAGAATGAGAGAGAGAGAGCATGAGAGGGGGAGGGTCAGAGGGAGAAGCAGACTCCCCGCCGAGCAGGGAGCCTGATGCGGGACTCGATCCTGGGACTCCAGGATCATGACCTGAGCCGAAGGCAGTCGCTTAACCAACTGAGCCACCCAGGCGCCCCAAGAAAAGATTTTTAAAAACCTCTCTGAGCCTTGACTTCATTCTTCATCTGTAAAATGGGCACCAGATAATCTACCTTGAAGGGCACTGAGAATTAGAGGGAAGGAGCACAAAGCCTCTGGGTCAGTGACCGAATACGCCGCCACAATAAATAGCACAGGAGATGTGCATTTAAGCAATACAAAATGGAAATCTAATTAATTTAAATAAGATACATTTCTGAGTATATTAGTGAAAAAATAAAAAATCCTTTCCTTCCTGGAGTTTACACGCTAGTGGGAGAAAACAAAAACAATAAATGTGTTCAACAGTTAAATGATGCGGTGTGTAGAAGCTAACACTTATCACAGAAACAAGTAAAACAAAATAGGGTAGGTGGGATAAGGTGTTGCCCCTGTAAATGGCAGGGGGCAGAGCAGGACAGCCCTCCTTTAGATGAGACAGGGAAGCACCAGTGCTACTAAGCACAAATAATTGATATGACTAAGTACCAATTTGGATTTCTGCAAGAAAATCATGTATGATACATGGATGGCATTTTGTTATTGTTGCTGTCATCCAAATAAGCTAAGTTTGCTGTTAAGAATCCTACCTTGAAATATTCTAACACCTATATTCACATTACTCTTAATTTCTCTTTTGCCAGTTATGCTGCAGGGCTCAGTTAAAGTACAATCAGTTCTTTTGATTGATCTTGTAGCAGCAGCACTTGTGAAGGCCATGTTCACTATGGGTCTTCAGAGGTTGTCCCTGAAAGCGCTCCCCATCTCCCTATTGCCCCATTTTACTTATTTGTGTATTTTTTTGTTTCCCCATTAGAAGAAAAAGTGTGTGACGCAGGGAGTTTTGACTTTTTTTTTTTTTAACCCCACTGCAGTATTCCCTGGCCTAGCATTGCCTGATACATTAAAAAAACAAAAACAAAAACAAAAACAAAAACAAAACCTGGTGCTTCAGTTGAATAAATAAAAGCAGTAGATAAGAATTGTTTTTAGAAAGGAACCACAGTTTGGAAAATCACTAGGACACTTCCACAATTAATAAAAGCCTCAGAATTTAGAGATTTAACATTTGTGGACTCAACTACTTAAGAATACCAAAGGTGTGTGACATGCAATAATTTGTAATGTTGCAGAGGCTGGTGAATGGGAGCCAGCTACTTCACGAGTGAGTGCGTCCTACCAGGCTGCTCAGCCTCCGACATAACATGTGGCTTTGTCATTTCCTACTGGAAATGTGTTAATCGACACATCTGCATGGAGCAAGTTATTTGCTAGTGTGGTGCAAGATTCAGATCTCAGGATGTGGCCCTCTTGCTATATAAAGAGCCCTTGAAATAATAAAATGTGGGTTCTTAATCTAACAGTACAGAAGCTTCCAGGTGGAGTGGTCAAAGAACAGAAAGGGGTGAGGCAATCTGTTCAACTTGGCATAAGCTGAGTGAGTGACCCTGGAGAAATCACTGCATATTTCCATACTTCAGTTTCCTTACAGATAACATGAGAAAGACAAACACAGCAGTATCAGTAGATAACATTACCTCTATCTCACCAATTTACTGTTAGAACCAAGTGAGAGGCTGTATATTTAATTGCTTACAAATTTAAAAATACTTTGGAAAAATAGGTAACTTCTCAAAATAAAAAATATGACTAATATTTAGAAAAACTCTAGGCTTATGTAATACCTGGAACTCATATTCGTATTCATGCTCACATTGAAGCATGTAATTCTGGATGAATCATTATTTCTCATATCTGCTAAGCTCTAGCATCCTGACTATAAAATTATACATTACTCAAAAACTGTGGAAAAAATACATTATATATCTTCTTGGATGTCAGCACTCTTTAAAAGAAAAACAAGACAAAAATAATAAAACGCTTCTAAATCAAATGTATACATGGCAGAAGGAAAGACCTATAGATCAAGGGAATGGAATTGAAAGCCCAGAAATGAATCTATACATCTACTGTCAAATGATTCCCAACAACGGTGCAAAAACCATCTAATGGGGAAACAACAGTCTTATCAACAAATGATGTGGGGACAACTGGATAACCACAAGCAAAAGAATGAAGTTGGATCCTTATATATGCAAAAACATTGCACACCATATGCAAAAATTAACTGAAAACAGATAAATACTAAAAGTAAAAACTAAAACTATGAAACTTTTAGAAGATGGCATCAGTGTAAAACCTTCATGACCCTGGATTTGGCAAATGGTTCATAATATGACATATGACATTAAAAGCACAAGCAACAAAAGAAAAAATAGATAAATCAGACTTTGTCAAAATTAAAATCTTTTGTCCTTCAAAGGATGCCTTCCATCAAGAAAGTGAGAAGAATCCACAGAATGGGATAAAATATTTGTGAATCATATATCTGTTAAGGGACTTATATCTAGAATATATAAAGAACTCTTACAACTAGGTAATAAAAAGACAAATGACCAATTAAAAAATAGGCAAAAGAACTGAATAGATAATTTTTGAAAGGAAGGAAAAAAACAGCCAATAAGCACATGAAAAGATGCTTGACATCATTAGTCAACAGGGAAATGCAAATCAGAACCACTGAGATGGCTAACATCAAAAAGTCAGTTAAAAACAAGTATTGGTGGGGTGCCTCAGTAGCTCAGTTGGTTAAGTGTCTGCCTTTGGCTCAGGTCATGATCCCAGGCCCCGCATAGGGCTCCCTGCTCAGTGGGAGTCTGCTTCTCCCTCTCCTCCCCACTCATTCTCTCTCTCGCTATCTCTGTCTCTCTCTCAAATAAATAAAATCTTTAAAAAAAAAAGAATTAATTTACCAGACAGCCTAGGTAATTATAAATAAAACAAAAAAGATGTTCTTCTATTGACTTTATTTATTATGTAAAATGTGACTAATAACAATAACACTTAAAAATGGTTAAAACTAAATACATAAAGCTAGCTGTGTATTATTTCTGTTCTTTATTTCTCAAAAGTAATGCCACTGCACCCTTTAAGCCTTGGCAATATCATATTGTAAGAGTGTGGAATATCATTAAATAGTTACAATCATAATGATCTATCTATTACACTAATGACAATAATCATGTTAGCTAGCATCAAGTGTTTACTATGTGCTAGGGCATTCACATGAATAATCTCACAAAGTAGAAGTCATTATTATCCCAATTTCACTGATGAAAAACTTAAGGTTTTGAGAGGTTACATACCTGGACCAAGAGTAAAGCTACTAGTGGTGTAGGTGGGATCTGAACTCAGATAACAGAACCCAAGATCTTAACCACCTCAATATAATGGGACAAATGGGACATTTGTGCATACACAAATCAAAATCATGTACATTTTCTTTTAAACTTTTAAAAGAGTTAAACTTTTAACTTTTAAAACTGTAAATCATTCCTTGAAGCCATATAAAGGTAAAAGAAAAGGTATAATTCACCAAAAGTTCAGCAAAAAATCAGAATATTAATTACAGTTAGAAGAAACAGCATAAATCATTTAATTTTATAGCAACATCATGGAAGTGATAAAGCTCAGGATTTGGGGACTTTCGCCTAACTCTTACAAAATAAGTCTCAAGAATGATAATTTCCCCAAAGTTATGACTAATGTAGAACTCATTTGTTCATTCACTTTTTCATTTAGTTATTTTTCATTTCAGTCAACAAATAGGTACTAAATGTCAATTACATGCCATGCACTGTACTAGGCTACAGACTCTAGAAAATCAAAGAGGAACAGAACAGTCCCAGTCCTCAAGGGGCTCGAAGTCTGATGGGGAAGAGGGTAGTAAGTCATACACGTAAACAAGTAACTACAATATAATGTGCTAAGCAACACTGAATAAACATGGCAGGGAGTTACAAATCTGTTGGGAAGGTCAAGGAAGTTTCACCAAGAAAATCATTAAGTTAAGAGATAAATTATTCTTCTCCAGGAAGAGGGTAAGGGAATTTACATTGGGATGGTAAGAAATTGCAAGTCATTTAGAACTGCTTGGAGCATAGCCAGTGAGAGCAGGAGACTGAATTAAGCAAGTCTTTTTATTCTGATGTTGTGCCATCTGGGGTCTTACTGACCGTGGGAGACCAACCAGTTCAGAGCCCCTACAGACTGTTACCTCTTCCGTCAGACATTTATACTCCAAGCCAATATTCCCCTGCCCCAAACATCCATACAACTTACAACAGCACCCTACACCCTAGAGCCCATTGAAATGATTTAAACTAGCTAATCCTAAGCCTTCTTACCCTGTCTTACCTGTTCTTCCTACAGAAATCACAACAAGCTCCCCCTCAACACCCTCAAGTCCTTCTCCCTCCTAACCCATGCTCCCCCATGCTCCCCCTCAACACCCTCAAGTCCTTCTCCCTCCTAACCAAAGTGGGTACTTCCCCACATGGCCCTGTGTGACATAGCATACCCTTTCTTCTTGAGCACTGTAACTATTTTTTCATAGCAATCATCTCCTGATCTGTGGGCCTCACCATATCTGAATATTAATAAAACTTACATTTTAAAACAGAGATGCGGAAAGTGCTGTAACATAGTAAGAAAGGGTCAAGATCATATAGGGCCTGATCTGTTTTGCTGAGGAGTTTAAGCACTCAGTAAACACTGAAAACAAAAGAATGGTTTTAAGCAGGGGCATAACATGATCAGATTGACATTAAAAAAAATTACTTGGGAAGATGGCAGAGTAGGAGGACCCCTAAGCTCACCTCATCCCATGGATACAACTAGGTAACACATCAGTCTAAATAAGCCAGAAAAGCATTTGAAGACTGGCAGAAGAAACTCCACTACTAAAGGTAGGGAAGAGGCCACATCAAAGAAGGTAGGAAGGGTGAAGACAGTGGTATGAGAGTAAAAGGGACTGGGGCTGCTGGTGGGGAGGGAGCCAGTGATACAGAGAAAAGCGAAAAACAGAGCCCACTACCAGGCAGGACGAATCCACATAACATTTGAATTTCTTGAGTTCTTACAACCAGGGGGACTTAAAGCCTGGAATTTTAAAAATCAGCAGGCTTAGCTTTGGGAGAGCGCAGAGGGCTTTAGAAAGTGGAGTCCCTGTCCTTAAAGAGATAGCATGACAAGGGAGGGGAAGAATGAAGGGGGGGAAATCAGAGGGGGAGATGAACCATGAAAGACTATGGACTCTGAAAAACAAACTAAGTGTTCTAGAGGGGAGGGGGTGGGAGGATGGGTTAGCCTGGTGATGGGTATTAAAGAGGGCACGTTCTGCATGGAGCACTGGGTGTTATACACAAACAATGAACCATGGAACACGACATCAAAAACTCATGATGTAATGTATGGTGATTAACATAACATTAAAAAAAAACAAAAAACAAGAATCAACCCCTGCAGATACATCGTAGAACCAGCAGTTTGGAAAATGCCAGGGGCAGACAGGAGGGAGAATAATTTACTCATCTCTAGGTGTGGCCCAGAGAGAAAGGGATCATGGGGAGACCCCTCTGGGGAACAAAGGAGCTAGTAGGCATCATTTCCCTCCCTTACCCCCCAGCATAAACAGCCACCTGTGGGAAACAGGCACCAACACTCCTTACCTAACTTGCTTGCACTAACCCTCTCCTTTTCCCCGCCCCCGCCAGGGCACATCCACAGATCCACCCTTCCCAGTCACACTCCCAAGTCCCAGTGCTAGAGACACTCTCCCCTAGAATGTCAGTGCAAACCCTGCCAACACCACATCTCCCAACCTGTGAGTTTTGTGGGACCTCAGTTCCGGTAGCAGCTGGGCAGTTCTCATTTCACAAGCAGGCCACGACAGACTTTGTTAAAATGCACCCCACCCCTGCTGGGTACCAACCGCTGCTCACAATAGGCACAGAGAGCCTCTGCAGACAACTGCACTGAAGGGAAAAGAGGCCAAGACTCCACAGCACAGCACATGAAACACACATAGAAGGCACTCCCTGAAGTTCCAGGTCCTGGGGAAAAGGAGACACTGCAATGCAGGGGACTACAGGAACTCTTCTTCATACGGCTATTATCATTAAGAGCAGGAGAAGTAGCTGACTTTCCTAACACACAGAAACAGACACAAAGAGTTAGACAAAATAAGGAGACAGAGAAATATGTCCCAAATGAAAGAACATGACCAAACACAGCAGACCTAACTGAAATGGATATAAGTAAAATGCCTGATAGAGAATTTAAAGTAACCGTCATAAAGACACTCACTGGACTTGAGGAAAGAGTGGAGGACTTCAGTGAGACTCTTAGCACAGAGATAAAAAACAACCAATCAGAGATAAAAAACATAACAAATGAAATTAAAAATACACCTGATGGACTAAATAGCAGGGTAGATGAATCAGAGGAATGAATTAACAATCTGTAAGACAGAGTAATGGAAAGTAACCAAGCTGAGCAAAGGAGAGGAAAAAAAATTATGCAAATTGAGAATGGTCTTAGGGAACTCAGCAACTCAATCAAGCATATCATCTGCATTATAGGGATCTCAGAAGAGAGAAAACAAGACAGAAAATTTATTTGAAGAAACAATAGCTGAAAACTTCCCTAATCTCAGCATGGAAAGAGATATCCAAATCTAGGAAGTGCAGAGATCCCCCCCAAAAAATTTAACCCAAGAAGTTCCACATCAAGACACATAATAAATAAAATGGCAAAAAGTAGTGATAAAAAAAAATTTAAGCAGCAAGAGAAAAGAAGATGGTTACAAACAAGGGAAACCCCATAAAGCTATTAATGGATTTTTCAGCAGAAACTTTGCAGGTCAAAAGAGAACGGAATGATATATTCAGTGGTGAAAGGGAAAAATTTGCAGCCAAGAATACTCTATTCAGCAAGGCTATTATTCAAAATAGAAGGAGAGATAAAGAGTTTCTCAGACAAACAAAAACTAAAGGAGTTCATGACCACTAAACCAGCCCTACAAGTATTGTTAAAGGGGACTCTTTGAATGGAAAGAAAAGACCATAGAAGAAGCAAAAAAAAAAGTATTTCTGTAAAAGTTAGTCAAGGGATTCATAAAATGAAAGGATGTAAAATACGGCACCGTATACCCAAAATGTAGGGGGGGAGAAGAATAAAGAATGAATTCAAGCTTAAGTGACAATCAACTTCATATAGACTGTTATATGCAGAAGATGTTATGAACTGAATGGTAACCATAAATCAAAACCAGTAATAGATACGCAAAGAATAAAGAGAAAGGAATCCAAGTATATCATTAAAGAAAGTAAGCAAACTATGAAAGAGAGCAAGAGAAGGATCAGAGAAAATCTATAGAAATAACCACAAAACAAGTAACAAAATGGCGATGAATACATATCTATCAATAATTATTCTGATTATAAATGGACTAAACACTCCAATCAAAAGACATAGAGTGACAACAAGACCCATATGCTGCCTACAAGAGACTCATTTCAGACTGAAAGATACCTACAGATTTAAAGTTAGGGAATGGAGAAATATTTATCACGTAAATGGCTGTCAAAGGAAAGCCAGGGTAGCAACACCTATCTCAGACAAAATAGACTTTAAAACAAACAGACATATTCAGAATACTCTATCCTCAAACAGTAGAATACACATTCTTTCCAAGTGCACAGGAACATTCTCCAGAATAGATCATATATTAGGCCACAAAACAAGTCTCAACAAATTAAAAAAAAATCAAAGTCAATACCATGCATGTTTTCTGACCACAACACTATGAAAGTAGAAATCAACTACAACAAAAAATCTGGAAAGAGCTCAAATACATGGAAGTTAATAACCAAAGACTTGGAAAGAAATCAGAGACGAAATAAAAAATTACATGGAAACAAATACAAATGAAAACACGCTGGTCCAAAATCCCTGGGATGCAGCAAAAGTGGTTCTAAGAGGGAAGTTGATAGCAATACGGGCCTATCTCAAGAAGCAAGAAAAATCTCAAATAAGCACCCTAAATTTACACCTAAAGAAGAACAAACAAAACCCCCAAGTCCCAAGCCGGCAGAAGGAAGGAAATAATAAAGATTAGAGCAGAAATAAATGATAGAGAAACTAAAAAAAAAAACAAAAAACAAAAAAACAGATCAATGAAACCAGGAATGGGTTCTTTGAGAAGATCAACAAAATTGATAAACCTTTAGCTAGACTCATTGGAGAGAGAGAGAGCGAGAGAGAGAGGGGACCAAAATAAACAAGATCACTAATGAAAGAGGAGAAATAACAACCAATACCACAGAAATACAAATAATTGTAACAGAATATTATGAAAAACTATATGCCAACAAATTGGACAAATTAGAATAAATGGATAAATTCCCTATCAAAACTAAAGCAGGTAGAAACAGATAATTTGAACAGACCAATTACCAGCAATGAAATTGAATCAGTAATCAAAAAAACTCCCAAAAAAGAAAAGCTCAGGACCAGATGGCTTCACAGGCGAATTCTACCAAACATTTAAAGAAGAATTAATACCCATTCTTCTCAAACTATTCCAAAAAATTGATTAGGAAAGAAAACTTCTAAATTCATTCTATGAGGCCAGTATCACCCTGATATCAAAACCAGTTAAAGACACTACAAAAAAAGAGGAGTACAGGCCAATATCTCTCATGAATATAGATGTAAAAATCCTCAACCAAATATTAGCAAACTAAATCCAACAATATATTTGAAAAATCAAACACCATGATCAAGTGGGATTTATTCCCTGGATACAAGAGTGGTTCAATATTTGCAAATCAAGCAACATGACACATCTTATCAATGAGAAAGGATAAAAACCATATGATCATTTCAATAGATGCAGAAAGAGCAACTGACAAAGTACAACATCCATTCATGATAAAAACTTTCTACAAAGAAGGTCTAGAAGGAACATATCTCAACATAATAAAGGCCATTTATGAAAAACTCACATCATACTCAATGGTGTAAAACAGTTTTTCCTCTAAGGTTAGGAACAAGACAAGGATGTCTACTCTCACCACTTTTATGCAACATAGTACTGAAACTAGCCACAGTAATTAGACAACAAAAACAAATAAGAGGCATCCAAATTGATATGGAAGAAGAAAAACTCTATTTGCAGATGACATGATACTATATATAGAAAACCTGGAAGACTCCACTGAACAACTACTAGAACTGATGAATAAATTCAGTCACTTCACAGGATATAAAATCAATATGTAGAAATATATTGCATTCCTGTGCACTAATAATGAAGCAGCAGAAAGTTAAATTAAGAAAACAATCCTAGGGTACCTGTGTGGCCCCATCAGTTAAACATCTGACACTTGATTTAGGCTCAGGTCATGATCTCAGGGTTGTGAGTTTGAGCCCCACATCAGGTTCCATGCCCAGTGCAGAGTCTGCTTGAGATTCCCTCTCTTCTTCTCTCTGCCCCTCCCCCCACTCATGCTCTATATACAAATAAATAAATAAATAACATCTTTAAAAAAGAGAGAAGAAAATCAATGCATTTACAATTGCACCAAAACTAATAATGTACCTAGGAATAAACTTAACCAAAGAGGTGAAGGATCTGTACTCTATAACGTATAAAACACTGATGAAAGAAATTTAAGATGATGCAAAGAAATGGAAAGACATTCCATGCTCATGGGTTGGAAGAACAAATATTGTTAAAATGTCTGTAACACCCAAAGCAATCTACAGATTTAATGCAATCCCTATCAAAATACCAACAACATTTTCCACAGAACTAGAACAAACAATACTAAAATTTGTATGGAACCACAGAAGACCTCAAATAGCCAAACCAATCTTGAAAAAGAAAAACTAGAGGTATCACAATTCCAGATTTCAAGTTATAATACAAAGTGGTGGTAATTAAAACAGTATGGTACTAGCATCAATAGAACAGAATAGAAAACTCAGAAATAAACCCACAATTATATGGCCAATTAATTTTTGACAAAGGAAGAATGAATATATAATGAAAAAAAGTCTCTCCAACAAATGGTGTTGGGAAAACTGGACAGCCACATGCAACACAATGAAATTGGACCACTTTCTTTCACCATACACGAAAATAAACTCAAAATGGATTAAAGATGTAAATGTGAGATCTGAAACCATCAAAATCCTTGAAGAGAGTAATTTCTCTGACACTAGCCATAGCAACATTTTTCTAGATATGTCTCCTGAGGCAAGGGAAATGAAAGCAAAAATAAACTATTAGGACTACATCAAAATAAAAAAGCTTTGCACAGCAAAGGAAACAATCACAAAATTAAAAGGTAACCTACTGAATGAGAGAAGGTATTTGCAAATGACATCTCTGTTAAAGGGTTAGTATCCAAAATACATAAAGAACTTATACATCTCAACACCCCAAAAACAAATAATCCAATTAAAAATGGGTAGAAGACATGAACAGACACTTCTCCAAAGACGACATCCAAATGGCCAACAGACACCTGAAAAGATGCTCACCATCATTCATCATCAGAGAACTACAAATCAAAACTACAATGAGATACCGCCTGTCAGAATGGCTAAAATAAAAAACACAAGAAAAAAAAAAAAGAAACAACAAGTGTTGATGAGAATGTCGAATAAAAGGAACCCTCCTGCACTATTGATGGGAATGCAAATTGGTGCAGCCACTGTGGAAAACAGTATGGAGGTTCCTTAAAAAATTAAAAATAGAACTACCCTAGGATCCAGGAATCACACTACTGGGTATTTACCAGAAAAATACAAGAACACTAATTCAAAGGGATATATGCACCCCCATGTATATAACAGCATTATTTACAATACCCATACTATGAAAGCAGCCCAAGTATTCATTGATAGATGAATGGATAAAGAAGTTGTGGTATATATATACAACGGAATATTATTCAGCCATAAAAAGAATGAAATCTTACCATTTGTAAGGACATAGATAGGGCTAGAGAGTGTAATGCTAAGCAAAATAAGTCAGAGAAAAACAAATACCATATGATCTCAGTCATATGTGGATTTTAAGAAACAAAGGAGCAAAGGGGAAAAGAAGGGGGCAAACAATGACATAGACTCTTAAGTATAGAGAACAAAGTGATGGTTACCAGGGAGGAGGTGGGTGGGGGGATGGGTGAAATAGGTGATGAGGATTAAAAAGTACACTTATCACGATGAAAAAATAAAATTAAAATTAAAAAATAAAAAATAAAAACACCTGTCCCATCAAGTATTGGTACACTGCCATCCTAGATTTCAAAATGCTCCTTTACCCTCAACTGAAACACTTCATTAGTCCTCATTTCAATTCACATTTCTCAATTTTTATCCCTCTCAAAAATGTTCTTTCATACCCTTGCAGTTTTTCTGAGAACATTACTCCATTTTGGCCCGAACTCAGATCATTAAGATGAAAGATACATAAAAGGAAGCATGACTTTTGCTAAATGTTATAATTCTTAATGATACACATTCAGGATCTTTTATCTCAAGATCTCAAAGGGAATCTTCTTGATAGGATTCCATAATCATAACAGGTCTAATGGAATGCAAAAAAGCCACAGAGTGCTGTTGGAAAATCCAGCTCAGAGTCCTAAGGCCATCATTGACTCGCAAAAGATGGGATAACATTATAACACTGAGGGAAAGCACTCCTCTGGAACAAACATTTACTGGATACTAAGAATTGGTCCATAATCCTAGGTCAACTCTTTTTTCCTAGTCCATTTTCTGAAAATAAAATAGGAAAACTAATGCTCACTACTTCACTTAGTACTTGGGAGTCTTGCTAGGGAAAGTAAAAAATGTGATTGTATCACATGTTTTGTGAAGTCATCATAATGCAACATGGCCATGAATTTGTGTCATTATAAGAAACAGAAGATATGGAAATATGGAAAAATACCAACATGTAGGCAAATCTGGATTCTGGTCCCTACTCAACTATTTACTAATGTTGCCTTGAGTAAGACTTTTTTTTCCTAGTGTAAAAAGGACAAATGATTTTGTGGAATCCTTTTCATTTTATTCATCCAACTGATCATTTGTTCATCTGTTCAGCAAACATGCAGTAGAGCTGTTGTGTTCAGTACCATGCCGAGCAATAAGGGTGTCAGATATGAGATGGTTCTACTGAGCCATATTCCTCTGCCACCAAAGAATCTCAAAGTGCTGCTCTTGACACGAGCATGACTAGAATGAGCAGAAAATACATTTGTCATCATCAAGTTCACTAACTCTTTTTGTAAAATGAGGACAAACATTTTACCTAACTTGAGAATATTTAGGAATACTCTTCCAGATAGGCAAATTACCTATATTTATACTGCCTGAATGATAACAAGTAATACTCATTTTGAGCTTATTCTGAACCCATCTGTTTAAGTGCCTTACATTTAATTTTCATAACACTTTATAAAGTAGTATTTGTATCCCTATTTTATGGATCGATTAGTCCACAGAGATAAATTCAAGATCTGACAGTTTATCCAAGTGTAAATATTTGTACTTAGGCCTGTCTGACTCTGAAGCTTAGTTTCTTTAATTTGGATATAAAATAATTTCAAACTTCCTGCATTTCTCAGCAAAGCCTGCTTCAGTATTTGCACATATCCACATTAGTATTCAAAGCATAGATTTAGAAGGCGTAGGATACAGAAATGGAAGAGATATTACAAACCATCCAGTCTGACCTATTCATTTACAGGTAAAATGTAGGTCTTGAAATTTGGGGGAAAATATATATTGAATGAAATGCTACAAGAAGTAAGGAAAAAAGCTGAACAGGGAAAAGGAAATGAGGAACTTTGAATTATTCAGCTTTGTATTCATTACTTAATACAGTCCTTGGCAACTAGGGAAAACTCACTATATATCTGGTCGACTGGATTATATTACATGTTACAGATTTTTTATTTTATTTAATTTAAGATTTTTATTTATTTATTTGACAGAGAGAGCAAGAGATCACAAGCAGGGGGAACAGTAGAGGGAGAGAGAGAAGCAGGCTCCCTGCCGAGCAGGGAGCCCCATGCAGAGCTCGATGTGGGGCTCCATCCCAGGACCTGGGGATCATGACCTGAGCTGAAAGCAGATGCTTAACCATCTGAGCCACCCAGGCGCCCCACATATTACAAATTTTTTAAACTAGAGTTCCCCAAATGTCAAGAGAGGTATGGGATACTTTCATTTGTTTAAGGCTTATGAAGAAATGATAAAACTGTGATACATTTTAAATTTCAATCCTGTTAGCTGACATTTGCAATTATCCCTATAATTCATTTGGATGTAAGGCCTTAAAAAAAAAAATTACTCAGGCAGCAGTGTGGATGCTGAATTGGTGATGGTGAGGAGACTAGTTAGGAGGTTATTGTAAAAAATAGGAAGTAACAAAAATCTCAAGATTTTTCCTTTTTCTGCTCTTGCACTGCTTCATCTATTCTCCACATAAAAGCCAGAGAGATAGAAACTAAAACATGTCCGATCATGTCAGTCCTCTGCTCAAATCTTCAATGGCGTCCATTTTACTCAGAGAAAAAACCAAAGTCATTTGAGTGGCATCCAATGCTCCACACGGTCTTCCTTCCCATCCCTTACCAACCCAACCTCACCCTCTGTTCTCCCCATCATGGTCACCTCATTCTAACCATGCCGGGCTTCTGGCTTCTTCCAATAGATCAGGTACTCTGCAACTTTGGCACTCCCTGTTCCCTCAGCCTGTATTGCTAGATGACCATTACGTTCACTTCCTTCAAGTCTGTATCCAATGGTACCTTTCAGCACAGCCTTCCCTGTCCATTCTCTTTATTTTTTTTTATTTTTATTATGTTATGTTAGTCACTGTAAATTACATCATTAGTTTTTGATGTAGTGATCCACGATTCATTGTCCATTCTCTTTAAAAACCCCCTTCCTGCAAAGCCTTATTTTCCTTCCCTGCTTTATTTTCCCCTACACCATCATTAAGCATACTATACATTCTACTTATTTATTCTGTCCATGGTCTGTTTCTCTCTACTAGAATATAATCTCTGCAAGGTCAAAGTTTATTGCTTGTTTTGATCACTGTTGTATCTCCAAATCTAGAACGGTACTCAGTTCAGAATAGGTTCCCCAAATATTTGTTGAGTAAATGAATGACTGAACGGATGAATGAATTACTCTATCCAAGTAGCTATATAGAAGTTGGGGCAGGTGTTGAGAGTATAAACAGTAAGACTGGGCTGCAAGTCTTACAAGTTCTCAGAGGCTTGAACAGTGAGGGTGGTGAGGATTCTTGCCAGTGAAGGGAATAAAATGAAAGAAGCTGCTCTGGGCTACTAGTATACTAGTCTTCTAACTCCAGGGGTCTTTATTTGACCCTATGTATCTTCCTCTAAAACAAGGGTTCTTAATTTTGTCTTGTGCTTAGGACCTCTCTGGCAGTCCGATGAAGTCCAAGAACCTTTCTCAAAGTAATGTTTCCAAATGCATCAAACACACAGCATTACAAAGGAAACTATTATGAAAATACAATTAACAAAACTTTTTTAAAAGTTGTGACACAGTAATATAATGTGCATCTTTATTCAGGTCTACCAGCTAATCTAATCACTGCTATACTTTTAAAGTAGCAATGACTATAAATGATATTTTAAGATATCTTACAACAATTGTAACGTGATAAAAAATGTTTGTGGTTTCTACTGGTTGCAAAGTCCAGGTATAGCTACTATAGTGGTTTGTTGCTTATATTCACAAGAATTCTTAATCTTCAGCCAGAGATTAGTGAAAAGAAGTACACATTTTTTTTTCTCATTTAAGTTCACAAAGCCCTGAATTCTATTCTCCAAAACTTTAGGTGTCTGTAGACACCAGGACAGGAATGCCGGCTCTAGAATCAGTCTCAGGCTATACCCAAGGGAGAAGGAGATCAAAGCTAAGGACCCCTCCACTCCCTCAGCACCAGAAGGGGGAAAGAGAAAACAAGCAAACAAAAACAAAACTATTTTTTCTAGAAAATTCCTTTAAAGGTAGATAATCCTTTTCACTCTAATTAGAAAACAGGCCTAAAAATGCATTATTTATGAGTATTAGAATATCAGGATGAGTAAGTTTCAGTAATAGGACAAATAGTTACTTTCCAATACTGAGGAGGAATTCAAAAGCACAGAAGTACAGAAGCCTCAAAATCAGTGCAAAGATCCACAGCAGCAGTGCAAGTGCTGAATGACTAGAAATAAAGAAGATAAATTTTGAAATTCATATTTATGTAGCCCTGTTTTTCTTTCTCTCTTCTCTAAAAAGTAAAAGCTATGCTTCAAAGTTCTTTATGTTCTCTTCATGGTCCCTGCAGGCAGCTTAGCAAGAATTATGGTTTGGAATTTCTTCTTATCCTGATTGTCATCTCTAACTTTTGGCAACAAAGTTGGAAAATACTTGATACTAGATGGCCTCTTTGGAGATTCACAATGCCTGTTAGCACTTGAAATGTTCTAGGGTCCTGCAGTGAAGAAATTTACTTAACTTCATTTAACCCAGTATTTCCCAATCTTATTTGATCATAAACTTTTTTTCCCATTTGATACAAATGTATATCACAGTAACAGTAAGATTTCATTGCAATTGTTGATTACACAATGATTTCCTTGCATGGGGGCATGAGTTCCTCTGGCTCAGGGAAAATGTGTTGTTTCTCTTTTCATTGCCAATGCCTAAGGATACTAGGTACCTAGAAGGTCTGTAAATGTTTGGTTGATTGATAATCTGTGGGTTGGCTGGTGGGTTGACTGGCTGAATGAATGAACAGATCAGAAATGAAAAGAAATGCTCCTGAGCCAGGTTTACTGGGTATGTTACTTCTGCAAAATGTAAAGAACCTTCCAAAGCCTGATGAAGTGCGGTTAACAATGGGAAAGGATAAAGGAAAAATGGCTATCAGCAAACTTTTCAGAAGTCTACATACATAGCTATATTTAAACTAATGTAATAGCGAAATCTCACTGTAGAAAAGAAAGGCACACTTCTAGTCTAATCATTTCTGTAGCTTTGAAACTAGAGAGACTATGTCATTACTGATTCAATCAGCAGTTCATTTGCATTCTGTGCAAGATTAAATGTGACATCTCAGTAAGTGGCACAACTGCTAGCAGTGAATTACGGTAATTAATAGGAAGCCTTAAAGGCCAAAACTGGGAACAATCTCAGTTTCCAAATGTAACCTTTAATGGCTTGGATCACATTTACAGGAGATAAAGTAGTAAAAAGATATCCATAGAGTTACAGGTTTAGGAAAAAATATTATTAGTTGGATTTCAACTCTATAAGGTTTTCAAGAATGTGTTTTCATTGTCCATCTGTTTTTGGATCCTAATCAACTAATTCCACCCACTTCTGAATCCCCAATGCAGAACTAACAAGAAAGCAACATCTGCTGGTTATAGCAGGGTGATATATAGCATTTTTGTTTTTATAAAACTTGAGCCAAAAAAATCTTCAAAATTAAAATTAACATTGATGGGGCTAAAGAAGAGACCACTATTGCCAGGCTACTTCCTTTAGTGGTGGGGGGTGGGAGGCATGGGGTGGCTGGGTGATAGACATTGAGGAGGGTATGTGCTATGGTGAGCGCTGTGAATTGTATAAGACTGATGAATCACAGACCTGTACCTCTGAAACAAATAATACATTATATGTTTAAAAAAAAAAAAAAGAAGATAGTAGGAAGGGAAAAATGAAGGGGGGGAAATCGGAAGGGGAGACGAACCATGAGAGACTATGGACTCTGAGAAACAAACTGAGGGTTCTAGAGGGGAGGGGGTGGGGGGATGGGTTAGCCTGGTGATGGGTATTAAAGAGGGCACGTATTGAATGAAGCACTGGGTGTTATATGCAAACAATGAATCATGGAACACTACTTCAAAAACTAATGATGTAATGTATGGTGATTAACATAACATAATAAAATAAAATTTAAAAAAAAAGAGCAAACAAAACAGACATACTCAAAAACTTTTCCATCGAAGTCCAAAGCGTTCCACATTTACTAAAAGCTGATAGGTACCTTAGTAACAAAGCTAAACCCAAGATCAAATGCCTTTTTTTCTTCTATTTCTGTCTCCTACTTTTGAGAATAAAAGCTATTATTTGTACCTAAAATTTAAGACTATAACTCAGGAAGAACATTTAAATAGTGAATACATTTAAACACACTTTGGAGTTTTAATCACTGTTTCTGGGTCTCTTCTAAAATATAACAGTCCCTTCTATCACAAATTTGTTTATCTATAGTTAGCTGCTTATGCTCACATCCAAATCACCAAATTCTGCAAGCTCTCCTTCCAAAATATAATTCAAAACCTGTCCCCTCCAATGATGGTTATAAACACAGGGTCTCATCATCTCTAGTCAGAATTACTTTATTCTGCTTCAACCAACTGTCCACACAGTAGTCAGTGATCTTTCAAAATACAAATGCAATCACATCAATCCCCCATTTAAACTTTTCCATAGAACTTCCCACTTCTTGAATGAATACAAACTAGTTAATGTGGCCTTCATAATCTGATCTGAACTATCTCTTCAGTCACCTTGTAGGCTACCCTCCCCTTTGCAATTAAGATAGAGCCAAACTGAACTTCTCTGCATTCCTAGAATGTGCTAGTTTTCCCCAGATTTAGGGCCTTCACACATGGCTTTTCTCTATCCTCCAGATTTTGGAATAAATGAGAATCTTTAAGGAATCCCTCCACTTTAGGTCAGCTAAAGCCTACTGTTATAAGCTCTATCTCAAATATTACACTCCATTATAGCACTTAATATAGTTGTAATATGCACGTATTCATAGAATCATTTGCTTAATGACCATATTCCTCATTAGACTATCAATTCCATGTGGACCAAGCTAATGTCTATCATCTCACTGCTGATACCCATAGTGTATTCAAGACTTTTAGCTGAATGAAAGAAATTAAATTTGAATCCAATAAAAATGGAGCTAAAATGGCAAAGATCTCTTAAAGTGTAATTTATTTCTAGTATACCCTAGTATACCATAGTGAATCTCTGGAAGTTTTATTCACAAACAAGACTTTATATTCTCCATGACACAAGAAGATGTGTGCGTGTGTGTATGTGTTTGTGTAGCTATATCAATAATATACACTTACACACACACACACAACCCATAGTACCATAACCTGGAGTGCCTTTTCCACCATATGATTGCCAACACTGAATTTTATCTATCTTTTTAAGTTTTGTCAATCTCACTGGCTTAAGAGAATTATATCATTCTGCTTTGATATGCTCTTCCTTGATTAAGAAGGCTAAGCACACATTATGAGAAATAGGCATATTTTCTGTAAATTGTTCCCCATTTTTGTTCTTTTTTTTTTGTCTCCCTCAAGTAGGAAATTATAACCAACTCATCTTTAAATACGTCACATGTTAAATAAAGGAAGGACAAGAATGAGTACTGAAGAAATTTCCCTGCTCTTTAGCTTCTTGATGGTCCAAAGAGATCTAGATGACTGCTTAGCCCTGGTCAAGAGACCCATCCTGGTCAGAGAGAGGTCTGAAGGAAAATTATTTCAGTTGTTTGCCAATAGAGTTGGCAAAGTGGCTAAATCTTTTTGAAAGAAAATATGTCCATATACAGGAAGTTCTGTTAACTAGTCTCTAGTTAGCAGCTTCTCCAGATTACCCAGTGCTACACATTCATTCCCTTTGTAACACATACTGGTTGGTGGTATGAGTGCACGGGCGTTCATAGCAGTAAGCTACTTTCTGGTATGCACGAGTATATCTCTTGATGATCTGTACAAGCAGTCCTACTTATCTACCGAGAATTTCAAAAGTGAATTATGAGATAAGAGAACCTTAGTCCTCATTAGGTTTTAAAAGCTGTGAGACAAACCAAGCATGGAGGATTTGGGTGAGAAAGTACTCTTCAAGATGAAACTCAGAAGGATATGCTAAAAGCAAGTGGTCTGAAGAGGGAGCTTGTAGTGGGAATAGAATTAAATTGGGCAGATGCCCTAGAAAAAAACTGCAGCACTGTTCCCCATCATTAGTCCTTTAAAAAAGTTTAGCGGCTCCTTTTCTATGGTGTTCTCTGAACCTGGTGAAGAAGGGGGGAGCCTGGCTTGAAAACATGCCTGCAGAACGTGCAGTGGCTCCTCCAAGTCCATAATAGGTACTTTTATACATTGGAAAGCCCCCAAGCTTTTATTTGATTTTTTGCCATCTCAAAAGTGATAATAGGTCCAAGTTAAATTTCTTAAGAACATCAAAGATCCTTTGACTAGGAAAGAAAACACTACGTATTAGATACGGCTTGCTTCTTAGGATTATTTTATTTGAAAAGAAAGTAAAAAGTCTTTGTAACTTTCCCCAGGACAATGTCAACATACAAAGGTGTTATTTATTTTATTGTGTTGAGAAAAAGTGATAGGATTCATGTCAAACTGGAAGAAATAAAGAGATGATTCATTGTTTTCAAGGTTGCCAGATACCGGCTTAGCACCTTATTTTGAGCTTTGGAAGCTCAACTGGGAAGAAAGAAGTTCATTCTAAAGGTAGGCTAGGCATTAGCCTAAAGAAATAACAATATTGACCGGTACCCTCAGATATCTAGATAAAGAACTTAGTGCTTATTGCCCATAATAATAACATCGCCAATCAATTCCTGGAAGTGGAATGGGAAGTGAGTAAATTAACTGGGAGAGTCCTTATAGTTTCAAGTAGGATGACCAGGTAAGTTTCACTGAGAAGGTTACATTTGAACAAAGACTTAAAGAAGGTGAGAGAGTTAGCTATGTGGCTCCCCAGAGGAAGAGCATTCTACACCAAAAGGACAGCCTGTGTAAAGGCCTTAGGGCAGGAGCCTCCTGATTCAAGGGTCATGTGTTTGGCCTAGAAACTTCTCTCATATCATGTCGATCATATCACAGGAGAAGAGCCAGCCATTTGCCACAGATAATAATTTTGTTTAAAAATCAGTATAAAATAACTAAAAATAATGAAAACTCAAAATTCATTGTGATTTGATATTCATTAGGATTATTGGCAGATAGGCCAAATTGATTTACAGACATTTCAAAAACCTGGCCATGGCCACTACGTTCATAAAAACATGTAACAAGAGTCAACACCATAAAGTTTCTTGCCATCACTGAATCAGAGATATGTTTGTGGGTCCTACTCTCAGGGGAACCTCCTTATCCAATATTGTAGGCTTTGGAATTAGAATTCAAATCTGTTACTTAACTGTGTGACATCACCCTCTGAGGACCCCAGTTTCCTCATCTGTAATTTGGAATAAATCATGATAATCTCACGAGACTGTTGGGAGGGTCAAATGACATTATAGCACAGTGCTTGGCAAAAACAAATGCTTAAGAAATATTGGGTATTATGGATCACAACCTCTCCCCTTTTGAATGTCACATGTTTAAATGGCTTGCTCACATAAAGATTTTAAATATAGTAAAACTGACAGACTTCAATCGTCTTACAAAAGGACTTGACTGATATATGGTATGAAAAAATACTTGTAATAACTGAGGAAGCCTGGTAGCACATGTAATATTCCTGTTCCCAAGAAGGAATTTTATTCTGTGAGTCTTTTCATTTACTTCGGTGAGTCAGCAAAGAAAGATATGAAGGATCAAAAGCAACTTATAAGAACATCAAGGGTCAATTACAGGAGACGGAAAGGAAAATGATATAAAAAACAGGAAAAGGGGTTAAAAGCTATAAGTATAAAAGTTATAAAATAATAAAAATAGCAGGCCAGAGTGGACTGAAAACAATAATCAATTAAGCTCGCTAAAAATAATTATATAATTTATAACCATAGGATCTAGCATAAAATCCTAGAGGGCTAAAAAGATAAACTAGGTAATACCATAAATTCCTTGAGTTTTAAAAATTCCTTAGACTTAAAGGAACAAAGCAAGTTGTCTAGACCAGCACAGTCTAATGGAACTTCCTGTGAGGACAGAAATGTTCTGTAGTCTATGTTATCCAATATGGCAGCTTTTAGCCACATGTGGGTATTGGGCAGTTGGAATGTGGTAGTGTGACTATGAAATTAAAATTTTAATTTTATTTAATTGTAATGAATTTAAATTTAACTAGCCACATGTGGCTACTGTACTGGGCAATGCTCCTGTGGATAGAAATAGCTTTCACAGACCAATTCCAAGACAACCTTCCTCAGGGTTAAGAGGAGGTCCCTTCCTCAGCTACTGCCCTTTGTCTATTGTGCCCCCCTCCCCCTCGGTGGCAGTCTTTGAAGAACTGCAACTTGCGTGAGCAAGAAGCCTAATAGTACTACAAACATGAGGTTGAAATTATTTTCCTTCATTCAGTCTTTGACTCAGCTAGAAAAGGGAAAAGTTTTCCACATATATTCTACCTAATACATGATGGACTCCAAATAACCTTTTAACAGAAGAAAATCGTGTTAAAATGACTCAATCTTATGTCTACCACTTTCATCACTCTCTCGGCCCCTCCAACACAAGCTCACTGAAATAGTCCTAACCCCTTGGGGGTGAAGAGCGCTTCTGTGTGTCTCACAGTGCTTACGGTGACTATTTTAGCCCATCACACTTTCTGTCTGGTTTATTTGTTACTTCCCCCACCTCCCACAGAAAACTGCTTGAGAACAGACACTGAATTATTCATGAGTGTATTCACGATGTACATTCCAATGCACCTTAAAAAATAACTATTTGTTACATGAATGAATTGAATATACCAAACTTATCAAAATCTTTTATTCATTCCTTATCACATTTATAGCCTGGCTTCTGTCCCCACTATTCCACTGAAATTACTCTTATCATTTTCATCAGGGCTTCTAAATCTGCTATATTGGATACTTTTTAAACATTACTCTCTCCATTCCAAAGTCAATATTGTCCCAAAATGAAATTCAACATTTTCCTCTCAAACTGGTTTCTTCTCCTGTACTCTCCAGTTCAATTAATGGCATTTACTTACTATTATCCAAGTTGCCTAAGACAAAAAAAAAAAAAAAAAAAAGCTTAAAAACCTCCTTTAATTTTTTTTAACAACTGAGCCACCCAGGCGCCCCCTCCTTGATATTTCTTATACCACCCTCAGTTGATCACCAAGCACTGTGGGTGGGTTCTATACCCCTCCTTAATGTCTTTTTAACTGGTCCTCTCCTCTCTACCTAATCCTGCCAACTATCTTAATTTAGCCCTTCATCACTGCTTATCCACATTTTATAGGACCTTCTCTTTGCTTCTCATCAAGCTGCCCTACAATGGGTCATCGACACTACCATAATATTAATTTTTCTAAAATGCAAATGTAATCACATTATTGTCCCACTGGAAACTCACTGACTCCTCATCCCCTCAACTCTTTAACATAATTTCTAAAGCCTTTTCTAATCTGGCCCATGCCCACCCCTCAATGCATGCTCCAGTGGGACATGAAGTTGGGACTCTGGGAAGATACTATACTATATTGGTGGTTTTCCGGCCAAAGGCTCTAGGAATCTGACATCTACCCAAGACTGGCTAATTATCTCTAAATTACCTGAGAAATATGCACAAAGGAATCAAAACTAGGCAATATAAATACTTTCTTGTTTTGACCACAAACCCCAGTGCAGCACTCCAGTAATCTCAGCTAGACTATGGCGGAAGGCTCTATATTTCTAAGCAAGGCCTGCTGGAATGGGTAGGGCTGCATTATCTAATATGGTAGCCACTAGCCTACCTGATATGTGGCTAGTTCAAATTCAGACATGCTCTAAGTGGAAAATGAATGCCAGATTTCAAAAACTTAGTAAAAATGAACAAGAATATAAGATTTCCCATTAGTAATTTTTATATTAATTATAACCTTATAATATTTTGGATATACTGGATTAAATAAAATAGTTAAAATTAATGTAACCTGTTTCTCTTTAGTTATTTTAATGTGGCTACTAAAATATTCTATCTTATTTCATTTGAAAATTTTAAATTACATGTGTAGCTTGTATTATATTTCTACTGAACAGTGGTTACCTAAAGTCATCCAAACTGTAAGGCCTGTTCCATGTCGCCCCTCTTCCATCTCGTTCCCAAAGTCTTAGAACTTAGCACATCAGTCGGATGCAAGGTCATACATATATCATAAGAAAAGAAGTAAAAGAAAGTAAAACACATTTACCAGATGGCCTTCTCCCCTTTGATGTATTTAAGAACAAAGACTGCCGTGTGCACTTGAATAAATTCCCTGGTGTAGCATCTTGGTGCTGGTGGCAGCTTCAAGGATCACCTCTCACCTACCCAGACGCCCCGCCCACTGCCTCCAGGCATTGCAGGGTCCATGTGCTACAGGCTTAAGCTTTCCTTTTCTACCCACACCACTACCCCCAGAAAGCTTTAAGGCATACTTGATTTTACTGAAGCTTTGAGATTAGGATGACTTATACCCCAGAAACACAAATATCCTAGACTTAAATTTTATTTTATTTTTTTAAAGATTTTATTTATTTGTGTGAGAGAGAGATAATGAGAGCACAAGTGGGGGTGGGGGGGAGGCAGAGGCAGAGGGAGAAGCAGACTCCCTGCTAAGCAGGGAGCCCAACAGGTGGGCTCTGATCCCAGGACCCCGGGATCATGACCTGAGCGGAAGGCGGATGCTTAACTGACTGAGCCACCCAGGAGTCCCAGACTTAATTTTTAGAGATACTGTTCTGAAAATCCCTTCACCCACCCAGCCTCGAGACTTGGTCTCTTTGCCCAATTCTAGCCTCTGCTGGTACCTTGAGTTCTCTTTTCATTTTACTTCCTACTCTCAAATTGCTAGGCATTTCTTAACAGCTTAGCTATACTTTTAGTTTTTTGTCACAGTCCAACTTATTCCCCCATAGCCTCACCTATTTACCTCAGAGGAAAACCATACAACCCACTTCCTGCCTGAAAAGAAATATTAGCATTGGCAGTTATTAAAATTTTAATTTTGGTGGTGGCTGTTATTTGAATTTCTATTATACTCAACGCCAGAGCAACCTGCCTCAAGGCTTCTCAAGGATAGACAAGTAACCCCCGGAAAGGACAAAAACCTTCTGCAGAGAGTAACACTGGGCTTTTTCCCAGTCGGAATGAGTGGCCCCAATCCTTATCACCAATACTAATGGAAAGGGGGGGTGGGGGAAACAAGAGACCAAGATTGCAGATGGGTGTGAGAGATACCACTTTGGAAAGGAACTGCTTCCTTAAGATAAGTTCCCTCAGTCTTGAATACAACTCCTCTTCCTAGAAGAGTAAAGTTTCTTAACCAAGATCCAGACTTTCCTGTGAGAAGTAATAGTGAAGGCGGTTGGGAAGAGCTTTGCTCTCCCATTAGAAATCAGATCAAATTGTGCTCTCTGACCCTATAGTGATAAATAGGATTTCTTCATTTCTCTGGAACCTTCCTTCATGGCTTAGCCAAATTTTACTTAGTCTTTATATAGCTCCAGGTATCATTTCCTCAGGGAAGTCTTTCCTAAATAGTCTTCCCTGGGCCCCCCATCTGATCTCCTCTCTTTTCATATCTGGTTGAAATGTGTTTGCTTGATGCTCCCATTAAACTGAGAGCTCCTTAAGGGTCCCAACTGTGTACTACTTATCTTTGAATCCCTAATGAATAAGTATGACATCAGATTCATGGCAAGTCTTCAGTACGTGCTTGAATTTATGAATGAAGAAGAAGAGCTGAAATGAACAAGTTAATATTTACTCTAAACTGCCCATTCTGAAATGTGTTTTAATATCATGGAACGTGTTCCAAAATGATGAAGAAGCTATAGATGCTTGATAGAAGGATGGTTAAGAAGATCTTCTCAGATAGTTTTTCTTTATTTTCCTGTCATTTTCATCCTCATCCTTCAAGAAAGATTTGTGTAAGTCATAATTTTAAGTTCTTACTTATATTTCAGTTCTGCACCTTTTCCTAACCTCTACACTTGAGCTTTCAATCACATTTGTTGTTCTGGCAAATGGGCCTCTACTTAACATCCCTACCTGTAAACCAGTTCCAGTGAAAGGATAACTTATAAAACAAACAAAGCTGATTTTAAAAATTTACTAATTTTTAGCTTTAAAATTGAAGCTAACTGACCCTCTTTGGAGGTTGGTGGAAGCACGTTAATTGCACTTCTGAACTTTTCTAATTCAATACATCATCCATTTAAAAAGGGTCTGATTATGTAGACTCTTAGTTACAGTTTGTTTTTAAGAGCTATCATGCAATAATGGGGCACATTTTTTGTAGTTATCTACCACTTCAGTCCAGGAATGAGGGATTTCTCAGGACTCTGCTCTTTTGGTACTAATCCTGGAGAGTACTGGGCAAACTAGGACAGTGTTGGTCACTCTCACTGTATACGACATTAAGATAAGTGGGTTTGTTTTGTTCTTCTGTTAGAAAAATGATTCTTCATTAGAAACATGATGATTTACAACAGAATTATTTTCCATTGCTAAGTCACTTAACAGGTATTGTAAGTTATCACATACAAATCATTTCAAATTAAGTAAATTACTATCACACAGCATTTTTACATACTACTATAAATTCTTATTATACTTGGAATACTTCTAATTTTCTTATTTTAAAAATGCACTTAAAATATTTAATACTCTCCTGAAAATGTATTTTTATTATTTTTATATTTGTTAAGATCAATGAAATGCTTATTAAATAATTAAGTTGATCACCCTAAAAAAATGTTTCTTGAATTTTTACTACAAACTAGCAACAGAAATTCTTCACCTGTTTTAATCTGTGAATATGCATGTGATCTCTAGATCATAAATGCCTTCTCTAATAGTTGTCATACACTAAACTGATAGAGAAGGAGTGTGGTCATCTTCCACTTGTCTCATAAATAGGTGGAGATGAAACCAGAATAGAGGGAACAGAATTCTATTCTGTTCTATTTCCATCTCCTAGAACTAAGGATTCTGCCATACCCCTTCCCTAGGACTGCATCAGTTTTAATCTTCATCCACTCAAGATAAAAAGAGAAGCAAAGGGTAAGCAACCTGGTAAACAACACCTAGCTATTTCTCAGCATGCCCACCACTACCCTCCTGGTCCAAGTCACCATCATCTTGGGTCCGTATTGCAACTTCCACCTTTTTCTCCCTTTAGACTATTCTTAACAGAACAGTCACAATGATCCTTTTAAAAGTCTAATCATGTCACCATTCTGCTCAAACTCTTCAAAAACTTACAGTCTCACACAGAGTAAAGCTTAAAGTCATTATAAGGGTCTACAAGATCTGTCCCAGCCCCTTTCTCTCTGATCTTATTCCCCATCTTGCTCATTCCTCTGGGTTCCTGACTTCAAGCAAGCTCCTCTCCCATTGGTTGTTTGCTCCTCTTTGATGCTCTTCACCAGGAAAGTCACATGGTTTACTCTTTTATTCCTTCAAGTCTTTTCTTAAATATCACTGTCTCAGTGAGACCAGCTTTGCTGATGACTCCAATTTAAAATAGAATCCTATCTATCTGCCCTTAACTCCAGCCCCTTTCCTTCCTTCGTGTTTCTCCATACTATAGGAAATAGTATGCATTCTATTTTTTTGTTTATTGTCTGTCTCCAAGTAGAATGTAAGCTTGATGCTCTGTGAGGAAATTCTCTAACACACATACACACACACACACACCACTTGTTTTGTTCACTGGTATATCCCTAGTACCTAGAATAGCGCCTGGCACATAGTAGGTACTCAAATATTTCTGGATGAATAAATAATTGGAGGTAACTAAGAAGTCCCTTCTTCTGTCAGTTTCTCTTTCCTCAGTCACCTTCCTGGGACCTAAAAGTCCAAAACTGGAACTGTTTTCTTTTAAGTAATGCATTCTGTTAAAAGAGAAAAAGGAAATGAGAAACCCTAGGAAGTGAATAATGTATTAATTCTGAGTAGTAATTTGCATCTCAGTGTGACTGAATTTACCAGATCTGATTAGAGACTTTGTTCAGCAAGGAAGTAGAGGAAGCCTAGGTCTGAGATCCTGGGACTGTGGAGAGGAGAGGAAGGACACAAGGAATATATAATCTACTTCTTTCACACTTTTCAATGCGGCTAGACTTGACTTTAGAGACAATAATATCTTGTTTATTTATTTTTAAGTTTTAAGGACCATACATTAATTTCTTAGTTTTAATTGGAAATAATCATAAACTTAAAGAACAGTGCAGAGTACAATTGTTTTTGCTGTCAACCATTTGAAAACAAGTTGCCAACATGTTTACCTCAATATTTTAGTATTTCCTACAATTAAGTATAGTCTCTTACATAACCACAATACAATCATCATACTTAACACCGTGAGGCCACATACAAATTATCCCAATAATACCCAAACATACTCATAAATTCACTTGTTCCCCCCTCAACTATGTGTCAACTACTTTCCAACATTCCATTATTACATTCTGCTAGGTGCTTAGAATACCAAGAGGAGTAAAAATTAAGGGTGACCTTCAAGACAGTAAATAAGTACAGACAATTTAACACGTGATATGAAGGTATAGTATATATAGAGTACAGTGACAGCACGAAAGAGGAAGTAGTCAATTCTGTCTGAGGGTAGAGTGGCCAAGAAATAATTCCCAGATGCTTGGGCAAAGCCTCAGGAGTCGAGGGGGTACCTATGCTTATATCTATATGTAGAGAAGGACATATAAACAGAAGTGCAGGGAGAGAGTGAAGAAAGACACTGGTTTATGGTGGAATAATAAACATTTATATTAGTGGAGAGTACAGTACAAATGTGGAGAACAGAAAAAAAGACAAAAAATTGCAACAAGAAATGAAGCTAGAAGCAGTAAGGTCTGTATCATGTACACCTTCCTGTGAGAGGTAAACTAACCAATAGGGAGTCACATCAAGGCTTTAAGCTGAGGAGCAGTAATTCTTCACTTATATTTTAGTAAGAGTGCTGTATCAGTAATGTTGAGGGTACATATGAAGAGTAAGACACTGCAAACGAGAAAATTTAAGAGATAATAGAAATAGTGAGGATAAGCAATAAACTAAGTAGCACTGGGGATGAAGATAAAGAAACATACACTTAGATATAAAAGAGGTATTCATTCAGGGACTTAGGACACAAATAGATGTGCGGAATAAAGGACAAAAGAGAGTTTCAGATGATTCTCCAGTTTCCAGGTAGGATGATTATTAGCAGCATTCATAAAAACAGAAGAATGTGTGAGAGGAGGGAGAAGATATGGAATTTTAGAAGCACATGGAGCACAGGAGAAAGATCTGAGCTGGAATCATGGATTTTGGAGTCCCATGAATATTAATTGGTAGATAATGTACTGCTTATTAATACTAATGGTTCACCCAGGGAGAGCTTATAGACTTTGAAGAGACAAAGAAGGATGAAGTCCCTCAGGAGACCCTCATTTGAAGGATAAAGAGTCTAGCCAAGGAGATGAAGATGAATGAGTTGGAGAGATAGGAGGAGAAGAAGAAAAGAATGACTGTATGATTATTAGGCTTTCATTCATGTATGATTCACTTACACTGATCAAGTACACAGATAATTAAAACTCTACTCCAACCCTGGCCCCAACCTCTGGCTGATATATATAGAAATAAGAGAGGACCACAGAAAAATCAAAGGATTCAGCCCTTGAAAGAAAAGAACCACAATGAAATTCATATATAAATATACATACAGTTTTTCCCATGAGGTTACTCTCCAGTCAATGTGACAGAGCTGAAGCAGAAAATCTCAGTATTATTGGCCTGAGGAATATGAGGATGAGGATTGGGACACCAAAGCAGCTGAAAATGGAATGGGGTAAAATCCTAGGAGTAGGGAGCCCCAAAAAATCTGTAAATAAACTCCCTCAAATCCCTGAACGTGCACGTGTGGGGCAAGATTCAAAGAGGCCAGGGGAGAAACAAATGTCAGAAGGCTGAAAGAGGTAAGCAGAGCTTCAACAGCTACTCACTGCAGAAAAAAATGAAGAGTGTCAATCTGTCAAAGGAGAAGGTTTGGTAAACACCTTGGGTTGGATTTTCAGCTGAAACCTCTAAGAGCCATGCTTTAGGAAAAAACACCAGGGAGAATTAGGAAATCACCCCATGTCTAAGGGAAATGACAAAACAGATCCACCCTGCCAAAGCCTAAAACCAGTAATGTTAACTGCCTGCTAGAACATTCTTCATAAGAGGATAACAAAATCCAGAGGCTGTGTATCTTATGTAATGTTCCAGTATATAACCCCAAATTACTTGATTTTCAAAGTAGGTAATCCATAGTCAAGAGAAAAAAATCAGTCACAGGCCCACATACAAACCAGATGTTAGAATCAGCATTCAAGGACTTGAAAACAGCTCCAAAGTGTTGGGATAGAGGGAACATACCTTAATATCACAAGAGCCATCTACGAAAAGCCCACAGCGAATATCATTCTCAAGGTCAGGAACATGAGAGGGATGTACACTCTCACCACTGTTGTTCAACATAGTACTAGAAGTAAGTCCTAGCCTCAGCAATCAGACAACAAAAAGAGATAAAAGGCATTCAAATTGGCAAAGAAAAAGTCAAACTCCCACTCTTCACAGATGACATGATACTTTATATGGAAAACCCAAAAGACTACACCCCAAAATTGCTAGAACTCATACAGGAATTCAGCAACATGGCAGGATATAAAATCAATGCACAGAAATCAGTTGCATTTCTATACACTAACAATGACACAGAACAAAGAGAAATTAAGGAGTTGAGCCCATTTACAATTGCACCAAAAACCATAAGATACCTAGGAACAAACCTAACCAAAGAAGTAAAGGTTCTGTACTCTAAAAACTATAGAACACTTATGAAAGAAATTGAGGAAGACACAAAGAAATGGAAAAACAGTCCATGCTCATGGATTGGAAGAATAAATATTGCTAAAATGTCTATGCTACCCAGAGCAATCTACACATTCAATGCAATCCCTATCAAAATACCATCAACATTTTTCACAGAGCTGGAACAAATAATCATAAAATTTGTATGGAACCAGAAAAGACCCCGAAGAGCCAGAGGAATGTTGAAAAGGAAAAGCAAAGCTGGTGGCATCACAATGCCAGACATCAAGCTCTATTACAAAGCGGTAATCATCAAGACAGTATGGTACTGGCACAAAAACAGACACACAGATCAATGGGACAGAATAGAGAACCCAGAAATGGGCCCTCAATTCTATGGTCAACTAATCTTCAACAAAGCAGAAAAGAATATCCAATGGAAAAAGGACAGTCTCTTCAGTAAATGGTGCTGGGAACATTGGATAGCCACATGTAGAAGAATGAAACTGGACCTTTTTCTCACACTATACAAAGATAAACTCAAAACGGATGAAAGACCTAAATGTAATATAGGAATGCATCAAAATCTTAAAGGAGAACACATGTAGCAACCTCTTCAACCTCAGATGCAGCAACTTCTGGCTAGACACGTCTCCAAAGGCAAGGGAAACAAAAGCAAAAATGAACTATTGGGACTTCATCAAGATAAAGAGCTTCTGCACAGTAAAGGAAAGAGTCAACAAAACTAAAAGGCAACCTATGGAATGGGAGAAGACATTTGCAAATGACATTACGATAAAGGGCTAGTATCCAAGATCTATAAAGAACTTCTCAAACTCAACACCCAAAAACCAAATAATCCAGTCAAGAAATGGGCAGAAGACATGAACAGACATTTCTGCAAAGGAGACATACAAATGGTTAACAGACACATGAAAAAATGCTCCACATCACTTGGCATCAGGGAAATACAAATCAAAACCACAATGAGATATCACACACCAGTCAGAATAGCTAAAATTAACAAGTCAGGAAATGACAGATGTTGGTGAGGATGCAGGGAAAGGGGAACCATCTTACACTGTTGGTGGGAATGCAAGCTGGTACAGCCACTCTGGAAAACAGTATGCAGGTTCTTTAAAAAGTTAAAAATAGAGCTACGTTATGACCCAGCAATTGCACTACTAGGTACTTACCCCACAGATACAAATGTAGTGATCTGAAGGGGTACTGCACCCCAATGTTCATAGCAGCAATGTCCAGAATAGCCAAACTATGGAAAGAGCTGAGATGTCCATCAATGGATGAATGGATAAAGAAGATGTGGTGTATATAGACACAATGGAATATTACTTAGCCATCAAAAAGAATGAAATCTTAGCATTTACATTGATGTGGATGGAATTTACATGGACATGGAGGGTATTATGATGAGTAAAATAAGTCAATCAGAGACAATTATCATATGGTTTCACTCATATGTGGAATATAAGAAACAGTGCAGAGGATCATAGGGGAAGGAAGGGAAAACTGAATGGGGAGAAATCAGAGAGGGAGACAAACCATGAGAGACTCTTAACTATAGGAAACAAACTGAGGGTTGCTGGAGGGGAGGTGGTAGGGGAATGGGGTAACTGGGTGACGGGCATTAAGGAGGGCACGTGATGTGATAAGCACTGGGTGTTATATGCAACTGATGAATAACTGAACTCTACATCTGAAACTAATGATGTACTATATGTTGGCTAATTTAATTTAAATAAAAAAATAAAAATAAATAAAACTGTTATAATAGTATGTTAAAAAAGCCATAGGAAAAAAAATGGATATAGCGTATAGAAAGATAGGGAGTTTAAGGAAAGTTATGTTAAAGTGTAAAAAGGAACCAAATGCAAATCTTAGATCTAAAAATTACTACATCTGATATTAAAAGCTGATTGGAAGAGAAGAAGGAATACATAAATCCAAGGATAAGTTAATAGAAATCACCCAAACTGAAGCACAAAGAAAAAAAAGCTTTAAAAAATGTACAGAGCCTCAATAACTTGTATCAAATTATCAAGCACATATGTAATTGGAGTTGCAGGAGGGAAGAGAATAGGAAGGCTAAATAGGCAAAGAAATACTAGCTGAAAAGTTTTCCAATTTGATCAAAAAGAATATAAAAACATAATGAATACCAAGCTGAATAAATACAAAGAAAACCACAATAAGGAACTAACAATCAAACTGTGGAAAACTTAAGCTAAAGCTACACACTAATTAAAATTACACATATTGATAAAATAATTGATATGATTAATGAAAGTTAACAAATAACTTAGAAATAAGGTATCAAAAATCAATAGGAAAACAAAGAGCATTCAATAAATGGTGCTATGGCAACTGGTGAAGCTTCAGGGGCAGGTTTGAGGGAATCAGAACTTTACTGAGGATCATGAGCAACAAAATATTCGATGTATAAAATAATTAAATGTGAAAGGTGAAACCACAAAACTATTCAGAGAAAATTATCATTCTCTAGTGAGGAAGTATCATTAAAGTTTTTATTATTTATTTATTTATTTATTTATTATTTTAAAGATTTTACTTATTTGAGAGAGAGAGACAGTGAGAGAGTGCATAAGCAGAGGGGAGAGGGAGAAGCAGACTTGATCCCAGCGTCCTGGGATCATGACCTGAGCCAAAGGCAGACACTTAACTGACTGAACCACACAAGTGCCCCTCATCAAAGTTTCTATAAAAGCAACCATAAATGAAAAAATTGATAGACTTGACTACATCTTAAAATCTCTATGTGAAGCAAATTAAAAATTAAACTGGGAAAACAATTGAAATACAACTTTTATGTATATACAGAGCACATAAAAATGATGAAAAATGTAGAGAACTGATCAAATGACAGAAGACAATTACAAGACATATAATCAATAAATACAAAGTTTACCTTTATAAGTAATTAATATTAAAGCAATGAAATCATAATTTGACCCATTAAATTAGAAATATTTTAGCTTAATAATCCTTAATCTTTGTAACTATGTACTCTACACAATGCTGGCAGGAATGTAAATTGGAATAAATTTTCTAGAAGATCGTTTAATATACACTGTTTTAAATCTATATTCTTTGTTTCAGAAATTTGATTTCTGGGAATCTCTTCCAAGAAAACAGAGGGGGAAAAAAGTATACATAAGTACGTTCAGAAAGGAGGTAAGTCAGCAACATGGCTAAATAAGACCTCCTTCATCGTGTCCCTCCCTCCACAACAATTTGACATCCAATCATGAAAAAAGTGCCTTTGTAGGAGCTTTGGGATCCAGTACCATACACCAAAAGATGTAAGAGGAGTCTTCCCCACCTATGCATCAGGTAAAATCCCAGTTGTGGACCCCACAGTGGCTCCCGCACCAGCTCCAGCCCCTCCTGGCCACAGTCCAGAAGTCCAGTAAAAACTGTCTTAGACAATCATCTATGAACAGGAGTACCCCTGTGGAAGTCTAGGTCTCCAGCAGAGAAGTCCTAGCACACAGTTGGAGCAAAACAATAGGAGTTGGATGCACCAAAATGGGTAAGATGAACAGTTTGATTTTACATGTATCACCCTTCTCCGAAAGTGGCACACCTCAGGGCCATGAGAGATATTTTTATCCTGTGATTTCTCCCAAGAGAGGAAAGTGAAAGTGTGTGAGTGAACACCTGGGCTTCCCCAGCTGTGCAGGATGATGCCAAAGAAACTCATTTCTCTCTCACTCCATTCAAAGTATTATGAGCTGCCTTACTGGAAGGTGGGAACAACTGGAAAAGTAGAAGATAAGACTCTTGGAGACCATTAAAAGGACATGGATTCTAAAAACTGTGCCACAGATTCCATCAAGTAGCTGAACTGTGAGCTGCTAGGGATGTCCTATCTGCAGATCCCACCAACTAGCCCACGGGCACCACCAGTGCTCCAAGTCCCTCACCTACATACCCCCAACCCTGTGTGCTCTCCCACAGGGGCAATGAGAGAAAGCTTTGATGGATGGCAAGTGAGCATGTGTAGAAAATCAGTAAGAATCTGTGAGCCAGAGAGAGAGCACAAACTGAGCTTTAAGGCAACCTTTGGGAAAGCAAAGGGAGGCTGTTGGCACTTCACCTAGTGCATTGGAGGATCAAAAGAAGGCATACAATTAAGAATTCTGCCAAAAGAGGGAGCCAAAATGTGGACCAGGTGTATCCACAGAAGTTCAGAGAATCCCTAGGAAGGCTGACAGAAGAGATTTCTCCTCTGGAAGGTAGTTAGTAAAGAAGGAAGGCACTCAGTTCTCACTGCTACTTCAAATGTGAAGACAGCAAAACAAATCTTCAAGGGCTGTGAAAGATCTATGAAACATGACATAACCAAAGGATAACAATAATCTTCTAGTAGCTGATCTCAACGACATGAATATGTGCTATTTACCTGATAAAGAAATTAAAATACCTGTTTTAAGGAAGCTCACTGAGCTACAAGAAAACACAGAGAGACAATTCAACAAAATTTAAAAAGCACTAATACACAAAATGAGAAGATTAACAAAGATAGAAATCATAAAAGAAGAAATAAAAAAATTCTGGAGCTGAAAAACACAATGAATAAAATGAAAAGGCACTACAGAGCATTAATATCAGAATGGATGAAGCAGAAGAAAGGACCTGTGAGTTAAAAGACAGGAAGTAGGAAATTATCCAGTTAGAGGAGAACAAAAAAAAAGGAAGAAAGCTATGTGATCCATGGGATACCATCAAAAGAAATAATTTGCAAATTACTGGAGTCCCAGAAAGAGAAGAGAGGGAGATGAGGGTAGAAAGCTTATATAAAGAAAGAATAGCCAGGAACTTCCCAAATCTGCAAAGAGATTTGGATATCCAAATTCATGAAGCTCATAGATCATAACAAACTCAACTTAAACAGATCCTCTGTAAGACACATTATAACAAAACTGTCAAAAATCAAAGACAGAGAAACTTAAAAGCAGCAAGAGTAAAGAAGCCTGTAACTTACAAGGGAACTCCCACAGAACTATCAATAACTTTCTCAGCAGAAATCTTATAGTCCAGGAAAGAGTGGGAGATTATATTCAAAATGATGAAAGAAAATAAAAAGCAACTGCCAACAAGAAATACTCTATCCAGCAAAGTTGTCCTTCAGAAATTAAGGAGCGATAAACAAAAGCTGAGGAAGCTTATAACTCCAGACTGCCTTAGAAAAAATGCTGAAAGAGGTTCTTCAGGCTTAAAGAAAAGGATGCTAAGTGGTAATATGAAAAAAAAATCTGAAAATATACAACACACTGGTAAAGATAAGTATATAGTCAGATTCAGAATATTCTAGTACTTTAATATGGTGGCGTATTAACCACTTCATACTTCTATAAAGGTTAACAAACAAGAGTATTAAAAATAATTATAATAATTTGTTAACATATTGACAACATGAAAAGAGGTAACCTGTGACATTAAAAATATAAAATGGGGGACTAAAAGAAGAACTTTGATTGTATGCAAAGTTAAGTTGTTACCAGAAGAAAATAGACTATTTTATCATTAAGATATTTATATAATGCTCATGGTAAGCAGAGAGCAAAAACCTACAGTAAATTCACAAAAGACAAAGACAAGTGACTCAAAGCATACCATGATGGGAAATCATCAACACACATGGAAGGCAGCAAAAAAAAAAAAAAAAAAAAAAAAAGGAAAGGAAAGGAACAACAGGAACTACAAAACAGCCAGAAATTTAATAAAATGGCATTAGTAAGTCCTTACCTATCAGGAATTACTCTAAATGTAAATGGAATGAATTCTCCAATCAAAAGGCATGGAATGCCTGGATGGATTTAAAGAACAAGACCAAATTATATGCTGTCTTCAAGAGCCTCACTACAGCTTTAAGGGCACACATAGGCTGAGTGAAGAGATGGAAAATGATATTCCATGCAACTGGAAACCAAAAGACAACAAGGGTAGCAATATTTATACAGAAAAAAATAGACTTTAAGCCAAAAACTGTAACAAAAGGCAAAGAAAGTAATTATAGAGGTACAGGCTGAGAAGATGGTGGAGTAAGAGAACAGTAAGCTCACTTCATCCCACAGATATAACTAGATAACATTCACAAGAGTGTAAATAACTCAGAAAATGACTTGAAGACTGGCAGAACAAACTCCACAAGTAAAAGTAAAGAAGAGGCCACATTAAAGAAGTGATAAAGGGAAGAAACTCAGTTTGGGAGAAAAGAGGACCATGGCTGTCCCTGGTCAGGAGCCCAGGGTACAGGGAAGGGCAAGAAACAGACTATCACACTGGAGAGCCCTCACAGGGAAGATGAATCCTCATAACATTTGGCTTTGAAAGCGAGAGGGACCAAATTTCATGAGTACATACAACCAGTAGGACTTAAAGCCTGGAATTTTAAAAATCAGCAGGCTCAGTTCTGGGAAGTTGAGTCCCCGCTTAAAGATACAGCACAACAAATAGCCAGTAGAGATACAGCATAGAAGCAGCAGTTTGAAAAATGCCTAAGGCACATGGGAGAGAGAGTTATTTACTTATCTCAGAGCATGGCCAGAGAAGCAGGGATCACAGGGAGACCACTCCAGGAATAAAGGAGCTAGCAGGTGACAACCCCTCCCCACCACCCCTCAGCATAAACACATGGCCTCCTGCGGGAACCAGCATTGCATAACACTTTCTACCCAACTTGCTTACACGAAGCCCCCTCTGACCACCCACACTTCAATGGATCTGCTCTATTTAATCAAGCTTGCCTCAGTTCCAGCAAGGCAGGTCCCCTCCCCCAGAAAACTGGAGCAATCCCTGCCAAAACCTCATCTCCTGACAAGGGGGCTTTTGTTCTGGTGGCATCAGGGGCAAGTCTCATTTTGCAGGCAGACCACTGTACATCAAGTTAAACTGTGCCCTACCAGGCTGGGGACAAAACACTGCCCAAACAGGCAAAGAGAGCCTCTGCAGATAACAGGACTGAAGGAAACAGTGGATAGGACACAAGAGCAGGGCACATGTAACACACATAGGAGACACTTCCTGAAGTTCAGGTCCTGGGGAACAGGGACAAAGCACTATAGGGCACTACAGGACCTCTTCTTCATAAGGTCATTACCTTCAAGAGCAGGAGACATAATTGACTTTCCTAACACACAGAAACAGACACAAAGAGTTAGACAAAATGAGGAGACTGAGGGGTATGTCCTAAATGAAAGAACAAGACAAAACCACAGCAAGAGACCGAAGCGAAATGAATATAAGTGATATACCTCATAGAGAATTTATAGTAATGATCACAAAGATACTCACTGGACTTGAGAAAAGAGTATAGGACATCAGTGAGACCCTTAACACACAGATAAAAAAGAACCAATCAGAGATGAAGAATACAATATATGAAATTAAAAACAGACTTGTTGAAATAAATAGCATGCTAGAGGAAGCAGAAGAACAAATTAATGGCCTGGAAGACAGAGTAATGTAAAATAATCAAGATGAACAAATGAGAGAAAAAAATTACACAAAATGAGAACGGAGTTAGGAAACTCAGTGACTCTACCAAGCATAACATTCACATTACAGGAATCCGAGAAGAAGAAAGAAAGGGGGCAAAAAATAAAGCTGAAGAAATAACAGCTGAAAACATCCCTAATCTGGGGAAGGAAACAGACATTTATATCTAGGAGGCACAGCGATTCCCCCAACAAAATCAACCCAAGGAGGTATACATCAAGATATACAGGGTTAAAATGGCAAAAAGTAGCGATAAAGGCAAATTTTTTAAAAACAGCAAAAAAAAAAAAAAAAAAAAGACGAAGAAGAAGAAGAAGAAAAGAAGACAGTTATATACAAGGGAAACCCCATAAAACTCTCAGCAGCTTTTTCAGCAGAAACTCTGCAGGCCAGAAGAGAGTGCCATGATATATTCAAAGTGCTGAAAGGGAAAAATCTGCAGCCAAGAGTACCCTACCCTATAAGGCTATCATTCAGAATAGAAGGAGAGATAAAGAATTTCTCAGACAAACAAAAACTAAAAGAGAGTTCATGATCACTAAACCAGTCCTAAAGGGGACTCTTTGAATGGAAAAAAAGACCATAAGTGAGAGTATGAAAAGGAGGAAACCCAAAAGCATTAAAAATAAATATATCTGTAAAAATCATACAAGGGATTCACAAAATAAAAGGATGTAAAATATGACACCATATACCTAAGATATGAAGGAAAGAGGAGAAAAGAATGGGATCAAACTTAAGCAACCATGAACTTAATATAGATATAGCAGAAGATGTTACATACAAAACAAGTGGTAACCACAAATCAAAAATCAGTAATAGATATGCAAAGGATGAACAGAAAGGAATCCAAGTATATCACTAAAGAAAACCAACAAACCATGAAAGAGAGCAAGAGAAAGATAAGAGAAAAACTACAAAAAGAACCACAAAACAAATAACAGAATTATCTATCAATAATTACTTTGAATATAAATGGACTAAATGCTCCAATCAAAAGTGCCTGGGTGGCTCAGTGGGTTAAGGGTCCAACTCTTGGTTTCAGCTCAGGTCATGATCTCAGGGTCTGGAATCAAGCCCTGCATCCAGGTGCAGCATCTGCTTGTCCCTCTCCCTTCCCCTACTCACTCACTCTTTCTTTCTCTCTCTCTCTCTCTCTCTCTAGAATAAATAAATAAATAAATAATATTTTTTAAAAAAAGACATAAGGTGACAGAATGAATTAAAAAAACAAGACCATCTATATAAGCCTACAAGAGACTCATTTCAGACTGGAAGACACCTGAAGATGGAAGATGAGGGGATGGAGAAACATCTATCATGCAAATGGATGTCAAAAGAAAGCCAGGGTAGCAATACTTCCTTTGGAAAAAATAGACTTTAAAACAAAAACTGTAACAAAAGACAAAGATGGGCACTATATAATAATAAAGGGGACATTCAACAAGAAGATATAACAATTGTAAATATTTATGCACCTAACATGGGAGCACCCAAATACATAAAACAGTTAATAACAAACATAAACGATATAATTGACAGTAATACAATAACAGGACTTTAACACCTGACTTACATCAATGGACAGATCCTTCAAACAGAAAATCAACAAGGAAACAATGGCTTTGAATGACACACTGGACCAGACGGATTTCACAGACATATTCGGAACATTCCATCCTAAAACAGCAGAATACACATTCTTTTCAAGTACACATGGAATACTCTCCAGAACAGATTTGCCTACTAGGCCACAAAACAAGTCTCAACAAGTTCAAAAAGACTGAAGTCAATACCATGCATGTTTTCTGACCACAATGCTATGAAACTAGAAATCAACCACAAGAAAAAAATCTAGAAAGAGCAGAAATTCATGGAAGCTAAATAACATGCTACAAAACAATGACTGGGAAAGAAATCAAAGAAGAAATTTTTTAAAAAGTACATGGATACAAATGCAAATGAAAGCACAATGGTCTAAAATCTTTGGGATGCAGCAAAAGCAGTTCTAAGAGGGAAGTGTATAGCAATACAGGCCTACTTCACAAAATAAGAAAAATCTCAAACAACCTAAACTTACACCTAAAGGAGATAGAAAAAAAAAGAACAAACAGAAACCAAGACCAGGAGAAGGAAGGAAATAATAAAATTTAGAGCAGAAATAAATGATATAGAAACTAAAACACCAACAGAATAGATCAATGAAACCAGGAGTTGGTTCTTTGGAAAGATCAACAACAAAACTGATAAACCTCCAGCCAGACTAATCAAAAAGAAAAGAACAAAAAAAAAAAAAAAGAAAGAAAAAGAAAAGAAAAGCAAGCAAGTGAGCAAGAGAGATGACTCAAATAAACAAGATCACAAATCAGAGGAGAACTAACAACCAACACTACAGAAACACAAAAAATTATAAGAGAATATTATGAGAAATTGTATGCCAATAAATTTCACAACCTAGTAGAAATGGATAAATTCCTAGAAACATAACCTATGAAAACTAAAGCAGGAAGAAACAGAAAATTAGAAAAGACCAATTATCAGCAATAAAATTGAATTAGTAATCATAAAACTCCCAAAAAACAAAAGTCCAGGATCAGATGGCTTTCCGGGCAAATTCTGCCAAACCTTAAAGAAGAGTTAATACCGGGGTGCCTGGGTGGCTCAGTTGGTTAAGCGTCCAACTCTTTATTTCAGTTCAGGTCATGATCTCTGGGATCAAGCCCCACGTAAGACTGCACATGGAGCTTGCTTATGATTCTCTCTCCCTCCCTCTCCCTCTGCCCCTCCTCCCTCGGGGGGGAGCGGAAGAAGAGTTAATACCTATTCTTTTCAAACTATTCCAAAAAACAGAAGAGGAAGGAAACTTCCAAATTCATTCTGTGAGGCCAGTATTACTCTGATAACAAAACCAGATGAGGATACTACCAAAAAAAAAAAAAAGGAACTATAGGTCAGTATCTCTGATGAACACAGATGGAAAAATCCTCAACAAAATACTAGCAAGCCTAATCCAACAATGCATTAAAAAATTCATTCACATGATCAAGTGGGATTTGTTCCCAGGATGCAAGATGGATCAATATCCATAAATTAATCAATGTGATACAACACATCAATAAGAGAAAAGATAAAAACCATATATCATCATTTCAATAGATAAAGAAAAATCATTTGGCAAAGTACAACATCCTTTCACAATAAAAACTCTCAACAAGGTTGGTCTAGAGGGAACATACTTCAACATAATAAAGGCTATATTATGAAAAACCCACAGCCAACATCATACTCAATGGGGAAAAACTGAGAGCTTCTCCCCTAAGGTCAGAAACAAGACAAGGATGTCCACTCTCACTACTTTTATTCAACATAGTACTGGATGTCCTAGACACAGCAATTAGACAACAAAAACAAATAAAAGGCATCCAAATTGGTAAGGAAGAAATAAAACTTTCACTATTTGCAGATGACATGATAGTATATATAGAAAACCCAAAAGACTTCACTGAACAATTACTAGAACTGACAAATACTGTAAATTTGTAGGATACAAAACCAATGTGTAGAAATTTGTTGCATTCCTATGCACTAATAATAAAGCAGCAGAAAGTGAAATTAAGAAAACAGTCTTATTTACAATTACACCAAAAACAATAAAATACCTAGGAATAAACAACCAAAGAGGTGAAAAAACTACACTCTGAAAACTATAAAACAGTGATGAAAGAAACTGAAGATAACACAAAGAAACAGAAAGACATTCCATGCTCATGGATTGGAAGAACAAATATTGTTAAAATGTGTATACTACCCAAAGCAATCTACATATTAAATGCAATCCCCATAAAAATACCAATAGCATTTTTCACAGAACTATAATAAACAATTCTAAAAGTTGTATGGAACCACAAAAGACCCCAAGTAGCCAAAGCAATCTTGAAAAAGAAAAGCAAAACTGGAGGTATCACAATTCCAGACTTCAAGTTATATTACAAAGCTGTAGTATTTAAAACAGTGTGGTACTGGCATAAAAACAGACACACAGATCCATGGAACAGAACAGAAAATCCAGAAATAAACCCACAGTTACATGGCCAATTAATCTTCGACAAAGCAGGAAAGAATACCCAATGGGAAAAAGATAGTCTCTTCAACAAATGGTGTTGGGAAAGCTGGACAGCAACATGCAAAACAATGAAATTGGACCACTTTCTTTCATCACACACAAAAACAAACCCAAAATGGATTAAAGACCTAAATATGAGACCTGAAGCCATAAAATTCCTTGAAGAGACCACAGGCAGTAATTGCTTTTACATCAGCCATAATAACATTTTTTCTATACATGAAGCAAAGGAAATAAAAGCAACAATAAAAAGTTTCTGCACAGTGTAGGAAATAATCAACAAAACTAAAAGGCAACCTCCTGAATGGGAGAAGATATTTGCAAATGACATAGCTGATAAAGGGTTAGTATCCAAAGTATATAAAGAACTGATACAGGTCAACACCCAAAAAACAAATAACCCATTTAAAAAATGGGCAGAAGACATGGCCAAGAGACACATGAAAAGATGCCCAACATCACTCATCATCAGGGAACTACAAATCAAAACTACAATGAGATATCACTTCACACCTGTCTCAATGACAAAAATCAAATACACAAGAAACAAGTGTTGGCAAGGAGGTGGAAAAAAAAAAAAACTTGCGCACTGTTGGTAGGACTGAACTGCTATGGCCACTGTGGAAGAGTATGGAGGTTCCTCAAAAAAATTAAAAATAGAACTACCCTACAATCCAGTAAGCACACTACTAGGTATTTACCCAAAAAATACAAAAACATTAATTCAAAGGGATATATGCACCCCTATGTTTAGAGCAGCATTATTTTCAATATTCAAACTATGAAAGCAGCCCAAGTGTTCATTGATAGATGAATGGATAAAGAAAATGGGATATATATATATGTGTATACATGCATATATATATAATGAAATATTATTCAGCCATAAAAAAAGAATGAAATCTTGCCATTTGCCACAACAGGGATGGAACTAGGGAGTATAATACTAAGCAAAACAAATCAATCAGAGAATGGCAAATACCACATGATTTCACTCACATGTGCAATTTAAGAAACAAAATGAACAAACAAAAAAAGGAGAGAGAGAGACAAACCAAGAAACAGACTCTTAATTATAGAAAACAAACTGATGGTTACCAGAGGGGAGGTGGATGAGGGGATGGGTGAAATAGGTGATGGAGATTAAAGATATACTTACCATGATGAGCACTGAGCAATGTACAAAATTGTTAAATCACTATATTGTACACCTGAAAGTAAGTAATATAACACTGTATGTTAACTATACTGGAATTAAAATTAAAAATTTAATTAAAAAGTCATTATATAATGATAAAATGGTTAAATCATCAAGGAAATATAACAATTGTAAATATATATGCCCCTAACTTTGGAACACCCAAATATATTAAGCAAATACTAACAGATCTGAAGGGAGAAACAGACAACAATAGAATAATAGTAAGGGACATCAATACTCCACTTTCAATAATGAACAGATTATCCAGAGAGTAAATCAATAATGAAACATTCGAGTTGAACCATACTTTAGACCAAAGGGACCTAAGAGACATATACAGAATATTTCATCCAACAGGAACAGAATATACATTCTTCTCAAGTGCCCATTGATCATTCCCCAAGATACATCATATGATAGGTTACAAAACAAGCCTTAGTAATTTTAATTAATTTAAAATCATATCAAGTATGTTTTCTGACCACAATAGTATGCAATTAGAAATAAGTAATACGGAAGAAAACTGAAAATTTATAAATATGTGGAAATTAAACATGCTACTGGACAACCAATGGGTCAAAGAAGAAATCAAAAGAGAAATCAAAAAAGATCTTAAAACAAATGAATATGGAAACACACATACCAAAACTTATGGATTACAGCAAAAGCAGATCTAAGAGGGAGTTCATAGCAACAAGCACCTATGCTAAAAAACAAGAAAGCTCTCCAGTGAACAACCTAACTTTACACCTCAAGAAACCAGAAAAAAAAAAAAAAAAAAAAGAACTAAGCCCAAACTTAGCAGAAGGAAGAAAACAACAAATATTGGAGCAGAAAGAAATAAAATAGAAACCACAAAAAAAAAAAAAAAAAAAAAAAACAGAAAATATCAATGAAATTAAAACCTGCTTTTTTTGAACTGATAAAAAAAATAACAAACCTTTAGCTAGATTACTAAAAGAGAAATGACTCAAATAAATAAAATCAGACGTGAAAGAGGAGATAATTATAACTGATACCAAAGAAATATAAAGAATCAAATAAACTATTGCAATTATATGCCAATTAACTAGACAACCTAGGAGAAATGGATTAATTCCTATAAATAATAAACCTTCTAAGACTGAATCATAAAAGAAAGAGAAAATCTGAAGATACCAATAATGAGATTAATGAGAAATCAAAAATCTCCCAACAAAGATTAACACCAGTCCTTCTCAAACTCTTCCAAAAAACTGAAAAGGAGGGGTACTCCCAAATTCATTATATGAAGACAGCATTACCCTAATCCCAAAGCCAGATAAAGACACTATAAGAGAAGAAAACTACAGGCCAATAACACTGATAAATATGGAGGCAAACATTTTCAACAAAATATTAGTAAGCTGAATTCAACACCACATTCAAACAATCATACACCATGATCAAGTAAGTGGGCTTTATACCTGGGATGCCAGGATAATTCAATATACACCAATCAATAAATGTGATACATCACATTAACAGAATGAAAGAAAAAATCATATAATCATCTCAACAGATAAAGAAAAAATAGTTGACAAAATACAACTTCCTTTCATGATTAAGAACTCTCAAAAGGGGAGAGGAAAATATGGCAGAGGAGTAGGGGACCCTATTCCAACTGGTCCCCGGAATTGAGCTGGATATCTACCAGACCACTCTGAACACTCATGAAATCAACCTGAGATGTAAGAAGATCTGGATCTCTACAAACAGAACATCGCAAGCGGTTGGTTTCGAGGTATGAAGCGCGGAGCCGTGATTCTGCGGGCAGATATCGGAGGATAAACGGCATTGAGAGGGAGCCTGGCCGTGGGGATCCTGCAATGCCGGTGAGCAATAGCCTCTCGTGCTGGGGATGGGGCACAGACTCACAGACTGGTAGCGGCGGGGAAAGGACTTTAGACAGAAACCAGAGCGGTGGGACGGCATGTGCAAACTGGGGGCGGCTGGCGGTTTTAGCAGCACAAAGGGCAGAGACGTGCCCCGACCTGGAGGCAAGGACTGGGAGCGCTGCGGAGGGGCACACAACCCAGGACTGCCGTTTATAGCAGCACAGACAGAAATGGAGACAGTGTGCCTTGGAGAGCTGACTGAAGCACAGACTGCGATCTCTCTGCTCTGAGGCAGAGGGTTGGAAACAGTCTCTTCTGCTCTGACTCTCGGAAGAGACGCAGAAAGGCACCAGGGAAAGCCGCCAGAGAACAAAAGCCCCCAAAAAACAGTTCCCACTGAGCCCATCCCCCGCCACAGGGGGGCATGGCAACTCTGCCCAAACAGGGTTGTCTGAGTAACAGCCCAGCAGGCCCTTCCCCCAGAAGACTGGCTGGGAAAACAAGAGGCCAGCAACCCTAAGGTCCCTAGAAAACAGGTGCATCTTGCTTGGGTTGTGGTCAATAATTTGGACTCCATTCATTCCCTCAACCACCCATTAACAGAATGACTAGGAGGAGGAACCCCCAAAATAGGAAAGACTCAGAGATTATGACTTATGCTGCAGATTTACAAATGGATTCAGATATAACCAAGATGTTGGAGATGGAATTCAGGCTAGCAATTGTGAAAACGATAGCCAGAATGGAGAAATTGATGAATGGCAACATAGAGTCTCTAAGGGCAGAAATGAAAGCTGAATTGGCAGAACTTAAAAATGTTATCAATGAGATCCAATCTAATCTAGATAATCTAACAGCTAGGGTAAGTGAGGCAGGAGAACAAATTAGTGACCTGGAAGACAATTTAAAGGATACAAAGGGAAAAGAGGAGGCCAGGGAAAAACAACTCAGAATCCATGAAAACAGAATCAGAGAAATAAGTGACACCATGAAACATTCCAATGTCAGAATTATTGGAATCCCAGAGCGGGTAGAGAGAGAGAGAGGACTAGAAGATATATTTGAGCAAATCGTAGCTGAGAAATTCCCTAATCTGGGGACAAACATTCATGTCCTAGAGGCAGAGAGGACCCCTCCCAAGATCAGGGAAAACAGGACAACACCCCAGCATGTAATAGTAAAACTCGCAAATCTTAGAACCAAGGAAACCATATTAAGGGCAATTAGAGGGAAGAGATACCTTCCGTACAGAGGGAGGAACATCAGAATAACGTCAGACCTATCCACAGAGACCTGGCAAGCCAGAAGGGCCTGGCAAGACATATTCAGGGTACTAAATGAGAAGAACATGTGGCCAAGAATACTTTATCCAGCAAGGCTTCATTTAGAATGGATGGAGAGATGCAGAGCTTCCAAGACCGGCAGAAACTGAAAGAATATGTGACCACTAAGCTGGCCCTGCAAGAAATATTATGGGGGTTCTATAAAAGGAGAAAGACCCCAAGAGTGATATACAACAGAAATTTACAGGGACAATCTATAAAAACAAGGACTTCACAGGCAACATGATGACAATAAATTCATATCTTTCAATAATCACTCTCAACGTGAACGGCCTAAATGCTCCCATAAAACGGCACAGGGTTGCAGATTGGATAAAAAGACAGGACCCATTCATATGCTGTCTACAAGACACTCATTTTGAACCTAAAGATACATCCAGACTGAAAGTGAAGGGATGGAGATCCATCTTCCATGCCAGCGGACCTCAAAAGAAAGCTGGGGTAGCAATTCTTCTATCAGACAAATTAGATTTTAAACTAAAGACTGTAGTTAGAGACACAGAAGGACACTATATCATTCTTAAAGGGTCTATCCAACAAGAAGATCTAACAATTGTAAATGTCTACACCCCCAACATGGGAGCAGCCATCTATATAAGCCAACAGTTAACCAAAATAAAGAGTCATATTTATAACAATACGTTAACTGTAGGAGATCTCAGTACTCCACTCTCAGCAACAGACAGATCATCTAAGCAGAAGATCAACAAAGAAATAAGAGCTTTGAATGACACACCTGACCAGATGGACCTCATACATATTTACAGAACATCCCACCCTAAAACAACAGAATACTCATTCTTCTCGAGCGCACATGGAACTTTCTCAAGAATAGACCACATACTGGGTCACAAATCAGGTCTCAACTGATACCAAAAGACTGAGATTATTCCCTGCATATTCTCAGACCATAATGCTTTAAAACTGGAACTCAAACACAAGAAAAAATTGGAAGGAATTCAAACCCTTGGAAGCTAAAGGCTGCTCTGCTCAAGAATGTTTGTGTCAACCAGGAAATCAAAGAAGAACTTAAACAATTCATAGAAACCAATGAGAACAAAAACACATCAGTCCAAAACCTATGATACTGCAAAGGCAGTTATCACTCAAAAAAACAGAAAAATCCCGAATTCACCAACTAACTCTACATCTTAAAGAACTAAAGAAAAAGCAACAAATGATGCCTGAACCACACGATAGAAGAGAAATAATTAAGATTAGAGCAGAAATCAATGAATTAGAAACCAGAAACACAGTAGATCAGATCAACGAAACTAGAAGCTGGTTCTTTGAAAGAAATAATAAGATTGATAAACCACTGCCCAGACTTATCCAAAAGAAAAGAAAAAAGACCCAAATTAATAAAATTATGAATGAAAGGGGAGAGATCATGACTAACACCAAGGAAATAAAAACAATTATTAGAAATTATCAACAACTATATGCCAACAAACTGAGCAATCTGGATGAAATGGAGGCCTTCCTGGAAACCTATAAGCTGCCAAGACTGAAACAGGAAGAAATAGACAACCTGAATAGGCTAATACCGGTAACGAGATTGAAGCAGTGATCAAAAACCTCCCAAAAAACAAGAGTCCAGGGCCTGATGGATTTCCTGGGAGATTCTATCAAACATTCAAAGAAGAAATAATACGTATTCTCCTGAAGTTGTTTCAAAAAACAGAAACAGAAGGAAAGCTTCCAGACTCATTCTATGAGGCCAGCATCATCTTAATCCCCAAACCAAGCAAAGACCCCATCAAAAAGGAGAATTTCAGACCGATATCCCTGATGAATATGGATTCCAAAATCCTCAACAAAATCCTAGCTAATAGGATCCAACAATACATTAAAAGGATCATCCACCACGAACAAGTGGGATTTATCCCTGGATGCAAGGGTGGTTCAACATTTGCAAATCAATCAATGTGATAGAACACATTAATAAGAGGAGGGAGAAGAACCATATGGTCCTCTCAATTGATGCAGAAAAAGCATCTGACAAAATGCAGCATCCTTTCCTCATTAAAACTCTTCAGAGTATAGGGATAGAGGGAACATTCCTCAAGTTCATAATATCCATCTATGAAAAACCCACAGCGAATATCATCCTCAATAGGGAAAAGCTGAGAGCCTTTCCCTTAAGATCAGGAATACAACAAGGATGCCCACTCTCGCCACTACTGTTCAACATAGGACTAGAAGTCCTAGCAACAGCAATCAGACAACAAAAAGAAGTGAAAGGTATTCAAATTGGCAAAAAAAGAAGTCAAACTCTCTCTCTTCACAGATGACATGATACTTTATGTGGAAAACCCAAAAGACTCCACCCCCAAATTACTTGAACTCATACAGCCATTCAGTAATGTGGCAGGATACAAAATCAATGCACAGAAATCAGTTGCTTTCTTATACACTAACAATGCAACTGTAGTAAGAGAAATTAGAGAAACGATTCCATTTACAATACCACCAAAAACCATAAGATACCTCGGAATAAACCTAACCAAAGAGGTAAAGGATCTATACTCTAGGGACTACAGAACACTCATGAAAGAAATTGAAGGAGACATAAAATTATGCAAAAAATTCCATGCTCATGGATCAAAAGAATAAACATTGTTAAAATGTCTATGCTACCCAGAGCAATCTATACCTTCAATGCCATCCCGATCAAAATTCCAATGACATTTTTTAAAGTGCTGGAACAAACAATCCTAAAATTTGTATGAAATCAGAAAAGACCCCGAATTGCCAAGGAAATGTTGAAAAAGAAAAACAAAGCTGGGGGCATCACGTTGCCCTATTTCAAGCTATATTACAAAGCAGTGATCACCAAGACAGCATGGTACTGGCACAAAAACAGACATATAGACCAATGGAACAGAATAGAGAGCCCAGATAGGGACCCTCAACTCTATGGTCAAATAATCTTTGACAAAGCAGGAAAAAATATGCAATGGAAAAAAGACAGTCTCTTCAATAAATGGTGCTGGGAAAATTGGACAGCTATATACAGAAGAATGAAACTCAACCATTCTCTTACACCATACACAAAGATAAACTCAAAATGGATGAAAGACCTCAATGTGAGACAGGAATCCATCCAAATCCTAGAGGAGAACATAGGCAGTAACCTCTTGGACATTGGCCACAGCAACTTCTTTCAAGATACATCTCCAAAAGCTAGTGAAACAAAAGCAAAAATGAACTTTTGGGACTTCATCAAGATAAAAAGCTTCTGCACAGCAAAGGAAACAGTCAACAAAACAAAGAGGCAACCCACAGAAGGGGAGAAGATATTTGCAAATGATACTACAGATAAAGGGCTGGTATCCAAGATCTATAAAGAACTTCTCAAACTCAACACCCAAAAAACAAATAATCAAGTCAAAAAATGGGCGGAAGACATGAAAAGACACTTCTCTGAAGAAGACATACCAATGGCTAAGAGACACATGAAAAAATGTTCATTTTCATCAGCCATCAGGGAAATTCAAATCAAAACCACACTGAGATACCACCTTACACCAGTTAGAATGGCAAAAATTGACAAGGCAAGAAACAACAAATGTTGGAGAGGTTGTGGAGAAAGGGCAACCCTCTTACACTGTTGGTGGGAATGCAAGTTGGTACAGCCACTTTGAAAAACAGTGTGGAGGTTCCTCAAAAAATTAAAAATAGAGCTACCCTATGACCCAGCAATTGCACTCCTGGGTATTTACCCCAAAGACACAGATGTAGTGAAAAGAAGGGCCATATGCACCCCAATATTTATAGCAGCAATGTCTGCAATAGCCAAACTGTGGAAAGAGCTGAGATGCCCTTCAACAGATGAATGGATAAAGAAGATATGGTCCATATATACAATGGAATATTACTCAGCCATCAGAAAGGATGAATACCCAACTTTTACATCAACATGGATGGGACTGGAGGAGATTATGCTAAGTGAAAGAAGTCAAGCAGAGAAAGTCAATTATCCTATGGTTTCACTTATTTGTGGAACATAAGGAATAGCATAGAGGACATGAGGAGAAGGAATGGACAAATGAAGGGGGGGAAATCGGAGGGAGAGATGAACCATGAGAAACTATGGACTCTGAGAAACAAACGGGGTTTTAGAGGGGAGGGGGGTGGGGGGATGGGTTAGCCCAGTGATGGGTATTAAGGAGGGCACGTACTGCATGGAGCACTGTGTGTTATATGAAAACAATGGATCGTGGATCACCACACCAAAAACTAATGATGTATGGTGACTAACATAACATAATAAAATTAAATTAAATTAAAAAACTCTAAAAATATTTGGTAGTAAATCAGTAAACATAGTAAAGACCATATTTGGCAAGGCCACAGCTAGCATTATATCAATGGTGAAAGGCTGAAAGCTTTTTCTCTTATATAAGGAATAAAACAAGGATGCCCAATCTCACCACTCCTATATAACATAGTAATCAACATCCTAGCCAGAGCAATCAGGTAAGAAAAAGAAAAAGGCAGCCAAATCAGAAAGGGAAGTAAAACTGTTTTTGTTTGTGGATATGATTTTATATATAGAAAATCCTCAAGACTCCACCAAAAAGTGTTAGAAATAATAAACTAAGGAAAGTTGAAGGAAACAAAAATCAACATACAGAAATCAATTGCATTTCTATACAGTAACAATATATGAAAACAATCTTCTTTCACAATAGCACCAAAAACAATAAAATACTTAGGAATAAATTTAACCAAGGTGGGAAAAGATTTGCATACTGAGAACTGTTAGACTTTGATGAAATAAACAGAATATGACACAAATGGAAAGATATCCCATGTTCACGGATTGAAAGAATGAATATTGTTAAAATGTCCATTCTACCCAAAGCCATCTACAGATTAAATGCAATTTCTATGAAAATTTCAAGGACACTTTTCATAGACATAAGAAAAAAATCCTAAAATTTGTATAGAATTACAAAAGGTTCCAAATAGCCAAAGCAATTTTGAGAAAGAAAAACAAAGTTGGAGTCTTCATACTCCCTGATTTCAAACTCTACTACAAAGCTATAGTAATCAAAACAGTATGGTACTGGCATAAAAGCAGACACCACAGACCAATGGAAAGAATTTGGAGCACAGAAATAAACCCTCACATATATGATCAACTAATATTTGAAAGAGAAGCCAAGAATACTCAATAAGGAAAGGATCATCTCTTCAGTAAGTAATTTTAATCCAACAGGAAAATCACATGCAGAAAAATGAAACTGGACTATCTTAAATATTATTTTGTAAAAATTATTTTACATGATAAAATGACATATAACCAATTTAGTAAAATCATATCATTGAAGATTGTCTAATTACATGAGAAAAAGCTCAGTATTATTTAGGGTATCATGACCTACAAAGCAGTATATTCACTTTGATCCAAATTTTATTTATGAAATTGGTAACTCTTGGTGATAAGATTATGGGCCACATTTGCTTTATTAAACTTTATTTCACTTCTAATTTTTCTATAATAGCCATGTATTACTTTTATAACCACAATAAAAACATATTATTTAAAAAATACAAATTCAGAAGAATAGAGCAAAGTGAAGGAGGAAAAGGATAAAGAATAGGTAGAGAGTTTTACAAGAGAAGAAAAACACATTTCCTTGGGACTAGAATGAGGAGATGAGCATGAGTTCAGAAATAAATGGTCTGAAGGCAGAAATTTAAGAGATCATAATTAATAACCATACTTTTCTCTATACTTTTCTCTATGAAATAGAAGATAATGCTATCTTTTTATGGAGAGGAAGATGAATTGTAAAAGGGCTAAGGAAAATAATGGAGGTTTAAAATTGCTATTATGAGAATTAGCAGAAATGGAAGAAGTAGAATGAGAAAAGATTTCTTGGGGGCAGTAATTGGTCCATCTTTGTTTAAAGATCATCACTTGCATCAACATGAATTTATACAACAGTATAACATTCATCTACTAGAACCTTTCACTATATATATAAGCATGAGGTAGACACATGGTTGAACTGATCTAAATTTGGAGTTTCAGAGTGTAGACACAGGACAAGAGAGTAAAGACGCTGAGAATGGTATCAAACAGGCAGTCAAAGATATGAACAATGGAACCTCCATACTGTTTTCCAGAGTGGCTGTACCAGCTGCATTCCCACCAGCGGGTGGGGGGTTGGGTTAGCCTGGTGATGGGTATTAAAGAGGGCACGTATTGAATGGAGCACTGGGTGTTATACGCAAACAATGAATCATGGAACACTACATCAAAAACTAATGATGTAATGTATGGTGATTAACATAACATTAAAAAAAAAAAAAAAGATATGAACAATGGACTAGGTTGACCAGAGAAAGAAGTCATTGAAAGTGGCATTACAGTGTCAGAAAACAGAAGGGTCCAAAGCCTAGAGGTTTCAGTCAAGTCAAAGGTGCACTGTGAAGAGGATCAAGAGACCCAGGGGACCAGAAAGCTATGGCAGACATTACTATATTAGGGATTAAGTTTACAGAGGTGTCTCTGCTCTGGATGTCAACAAAGAAGAGATGATGGCTGTGGAAGAAAACTGGGAAGCAGAATGACTAAAGATAATTGACAGAAATGGTCCGTTCAGCCCTGAGGCCAAGCGCTGGGTGAATCTTTCACATGGGTGTTAGGGTGTTATTGTGCCCAAGTTGATAAGAACTGGGATGAAGAGAAAGCCTATAATCAGGGATTTGCAGCCTTCATGGAATAAAGGAATGTAACCAGGAAGTCAATAGATGACAGAAACAAGCAGACATCAGCTCCAAGCATTTCTCTTCCAAGATTACCAGAACTCCCCGCACATTTATGAAAAAAGAACTGCATTTCAAAATATTATGATACTTCCACTTTAAGCCTAAAATCAGTTAAGGCTAGTCAATAACAGGTGAAATACCATTCTGACAATCAAATGAATGGGAAACCATTAAAATTTAAAGAGTCACATTTTGTGTACGAAAATATTTGACTCTTAATTCAATCTGGCCATGGGGTAAAGGTTATCAAAGTATAAGAGCACATGAGGATAAGTAATCACTTGACCAAAAATTCAGATTCCCTTAAATAAGATCCTTTACATAAAATATTTTACAAACATATTTTTCATAAAACAACGCATACTGATGTGAGGTTATTTGGCTTGTCATACCCATCAGTCCAAGAACAAATATATTTTGCACAATTTTTCCAGATAATTTACCACTTCTTTGGTGACTCTCAGTTTCCTAATAGCTCAGCAGGAAAACTACCAGGCTACTCAACAGTGAAATTCTTGAGCAGGTGCAATCAAAACCTCTTCCAGAGGCAAATCAGGTTTTCTGCCTAAGTAGATGTATTTTCTGCAGGTGATGGTGTAGTGAGTGAATGTTTCTCTAATTGTAAAGAAACCTGTTGTGATATTTTTTTCCCTTTTATGCAGTAGACTCCAACATTTTTCAAGCACCCTTGTCAGTAAAATATGCAAATACATCAAAACATGTATATATTTTAACAGGTTATATAAATGTACTCTTATTAGTCTATACATTAAATTTTATTAAAACTTAATTTGTTTATTTTTTATATAGTAAATAAATAAAAGTGGAAAGTTTAACATACCTTACCCCACCAGTGACCTGTGAAGTAAACCACCCCTTCTTGCAGACCACTTCTAGAGAGACTGGAATAAATTCTGTTCATACACAATGCGTGTTTCCTTCCAGCTATAGGAGAATGAACCTGACAATAGTGCAGACATCAATGATGAAAGTGATGTCCATCTACAACATATATAGTTACCAAGTGGTCTAACGGTCACTGTAAGGCTTAACCTTCTTTTGAATCAACTTAAAAAGTAGTTCTACATCTTAGAAAGGAATAAAGAAAAAAGAACTCATTTTGGTAGGTGAAATATTTTTAAATAATGAGTTAATACCAGATTTTAGGTGTACATAAAAATATAGCCAGTCTATTCATTAATTTAGCAAATATTAATTGTATGCCATGACATACCTTGCCTTTTTCCCACACACTGATTATATTTACATGTTTTGCAACCCACAGTCTCTCTTCAGATATGGAAATGACTATGCAGTGATGAAATGAATTTCTAAATTATTTTAATACAATACGTAAATAGATTGGCACACTGGCAGTTTAGAGTGAGACTGCCATTTATCAATTCTACCTCCTAAAACTAGAGTATAAGTTCCTCAAAGGTAAGGGCTGTATTTATTTGATCACTACTATAAACCTAATAGCAGCACCTAGCACAGTGACTAGCATACAGTAAGCATTCAACGCTTACAATTTTGCTGGAGGGGTGGATGAAAAGGGACAAAGAAAGGGAGTGGAAGAAGAATTAAATAAACCAAACAAAGTCTGAGAACAAACTGTAAGAACCATTTTGTCCCTAATGTATAGTTTGACTATAACTACTAACGATATTTCTTCTGACTATATATATATATATATATATATGTCTGTGTGTATATGTATATATAAACATATATACCCATCTAATATATATATGTATATAATATCTATATATACCCATCTATATATATCCATCGAAGGCACATGATCCTGCTTAACATCCTGCACCTGCACTTAGTATGTAATTCAAGACTCTGAGACTCAAGAGGAAAATCCATCCCAAATCAGGACCAAGTCCTCAATTAAAAGTTCATTCACTTCCAAGTTTTATGATAAAATAAAAGGCATTATTCTTATTGTAAAAGTAATAGAAGTACTTTAAGGAAAATTGGTAAAATATAGGAAAGTAGAATTTAACATTATCATATTTCTACCACCCAATGACAACGACTATTAACATTTTATATGTTAAATTCATACCAAATTTTAATATCCCCAATAGTACAACTTTCTATAATGCTATAAGGGGCTCATGGACAACTAAAATGAAAAAAAAAAAAATAGTAGAGTAATTCCAACTATGCTTAATGAGGGAAGACTTAGGATCTTGGAAGAGTTTCCAAACTAAACTCTCATGAGATTATGAGCTCTTTAAGGAAAGATACCTTGTTCTAGTCTTCCTTTTGGCCCAGCCATGGGATCAAGCAGTGATCCCTGTACATACTATTCCCTCTGTAAATGTTCACTGAATGTACATCTAGAAAGAGAGGTAATCAGGAAACTTTTATTGTTAGGACTTTTCCTTCTGTGATTACTCAGCTGCTCACTCCCCAACTCCTTCCCGATGACCTCATCCTCTGTCATTCACTGCCACATACTTTAACTACAGTAATGATAAAGATCTTGCAGTAGCCTAAAAGTGAATCTGTTTTATTCTTCCCTAACTTTCATCATATCATTTCCTTCTTCACTTAGCTAAGTTCTCATTCCTTGCAATTCAGCTCAGAAGTTATGTTCTCCAAGAAGTCTCCCCTGATGCATTTTGCCCCTCCCAGGCTGAGCTAAGTGCTAATATTCTGGGCTCCCATCATACCCAGTGCAAGCATCTAACACTGCAATTGCCATGGAACGTGGAAATTAGCCACTTATATATACTGCCCACTCATAGACTGTAAGCTCTTTGAGACTTCTGGCTTCATATTCACAAATACTAGCAGATTCAGTAAATACTTATGGAATGAATGAAAGAATGAACATACTCATCCCATTCAATTTTTGTTCTAGTTTTTATCTCTTTAATTTGCCCATTTGTTCAGTCAGTTGTTCACTCACAATTTTAATTATCTTAAAAAATCAGTAAACAAAACCCTGTCCTGGCCAACAGAAATCAGATATAAAAATGGCAAACATCAAATCTGTTTACTCATGTAACCAAAAAGTATCCCTTTCTAATTTCTTACAATTAATAATCAATATACACTCAACAATCACCATTTTCTCAAAAGGTCCTCTACATCAGAGTCACCTTTTAATAATCACTCTTTCACAACCACATTTAATATTTATTTCTATTCTTTCTCCCTGAAAAGATAGAAAGTAGGTCCTGCCAATTCTTTCTCTAATGGTGTCATCAGGTCTGCTCTTAATGTTTCTGGAGCCCCTGCCTTTAATCTCTTCTAATTTAGCTTGCTCTTGTTGCATCAAGGGAATGACTCCATATGCTTAAAATTAAGCTAAATATGAGGAATTGCTATTTCCCACCACATGCGATTCCACTCATACAGAATTCACAATTTTAGCCTATCCATCTCACATTCATCTCTACCAGCATTTGCTGCCTTATTTCCTCTACCTAAAAAAATGGATTTCCTTGTGCTTCTAAGCATGCATTTCCTATTGAAGCCAAGCAAATATTCTTGCTGTATACCATAGTAAATTTGCAAATTCCTTCACTGTTGCCTTTGTATATGCTTTAGAGATTTTCCCATTCTCTTCGTGCCTTGATTCTTCTTTAAAATCCCGGTTCAGAACTCTCTTCCTCTAAGTAAGTTTTCTCAATTATCTCCAGGTCATATCATTTTCTCCTTTACTAAACAATCCTTCAACATTTGCATTTTATTTGAACTAATAATATTTTAGTCCTTATTGTATGTTTCTTTTTAAGTGTTCTAAAAGATCATTATGTGTGTGCTCTTTAATCTTTGAAAACAGGTGTACTCTTCTCCCCTACAGAGCTTAATCTGGCAGCAAGCACTCTCACACAAGTTGATTTCTTAATAGGTGCTGTTAACTTACTATCCTACATCCAAGGGAACATAATAAATGCTGTCTGGATTAAACTGAATTGGATGCTCATATTCAATAAACAATTTATACGTGATAGTAAAATAAAGAGAACAAATTTAAATTATAGTTAGCGGCGCCTGGGTGCCTCAGTCCATTAAACATCTGACTCTTGGTTTCAGCTCAGGTCATGATCTCAGGGTCATGAGATCGAGCCCCAAGTCAGCTCCACACTCAGTGTGGTGTATGCTTGTCCCTCTCTCTCCCCCTCTGCCCCTCTCCTGGCTCATGAGCTCTCTCTCTCCCCCTAAAATAAATAAATAAATTAAATAAATAAATAAATAAATAAATAACCTTTAAAAAAAATTACAGTGTTTAAAATCACTACTCAGCTTTTAACATTTGCAGGGAGATTTCTCATATGTATTCTAATGCTACTTTTGCTTTTTAGGTCCATCCCCTTCCTCTTCACCCCTTTTTCCACCCATGTCTATATGAAGAAAACCCAAAGCAAAATGAAAAGCATATTAGAGATTATCAAGTTTCACATAAGTCCCATTGCTCATATTTATGGTATGAAGCCACCATATCAATATTCTTCACACTGAAAGCTTTATTTAGGGCCTTCCTATGTCAAAGGATAATTAGTATCTTAGATAATTTCCATCAGAGAGCTTGATAAATTCATCTAGACAATTTAGCAAGAAGAAACAATAAAAGAAAATGCCACAGTAAAGCTTTCTGCCCATTCTATACTGTCACTAGGCTAATAAAAAGTTTACTTTTTCTTGGAATATTATATAAAAATTATTCAAAATGTTATTTTGAATAAAAATTTATCTGATTTAGTCATTTTGGTATTATTTCTTTTAAAGAATAAATTAAAACTATCAAACCTGTTAAGATACTTAGCTAGTGAATAAAATAAGCTTGATTAATATTTTAAACACTAACTTACAGGATCAGCAGGTCCACAGAATTCTCGAAATGTCTTTGTAGGATTACTTTGTTGAATCTCCATTGCTACGCAAGGGCCAGAATACATTTCTGTCACCATCTCCTATGATATATGATAGAAAAGAATATTTAAAAATTAGTAAAAATTAATAATCTTTTACTCATCCTCTTTTAACTGTACCACTATTCCAAATCTTAAAATCTTTGTTATCTTTGAATCCTCATGTACCCTGTATGCCAAGCAGCTCCCCAATTCTCTCCATTTCTCCTGCAAAAATGTGTTTTAGATATGTTCCCTCATCTCAATTCCTACCACTAGCATCATTTTAATGAAATGCTTTACCACTTGATACTTTCATTAATTGAAATGATCTTCTTGTACATCTTCCTTTTAAAAGGTTTCTCCTCTTAAATATAGTCCTATTGAATGAACATTTCTAAAGATATAAATTTCAAAGTTCCAAAGACACTTTTAAAAATCATAATCATTTTCAGAAATGAAAAAAACAGGGACCAGATTCTCTCACATTAAACACCTAGAAATGAGACAATATATATGAAACAACAGTTCTCAAACACTAAATGACAGGCAGCACAGTATTATGATCCCTGATAGAAGAGAATCAAATGAAGTAAGCCATATGACTGCCCCATCTTACTGCCTGGACAAAGTTTCCAGACAATGGGACGGAGAGAGGAAACACAACAGAGCCCAACACTCTCACTGAGCAGAAGAGACAAAGACTGGAGTTCAGGGAGGCCAAAGTAGCTAGAATTTGCAGTACAGATTACTAGAGGAGGTGAAAGAACTATGGGAGAGTAAGCTACAGGGATCTGCAGAGAAGTTCACCTGAGTCTTTGGCTAGGAATCTATATACGTATAGAGGAAACTACCCAAAGGTAAGAAAAGAACTACCGGAAGCAGTTAAGTGAAACCATTCACAGAGAAAGCACAAGGCTGAGAAGACTTTGCATTTCCACCACCCAGAGTAGAAAGCCATCTTGTGATACACAGGGCATCAGGTAGAGTCCTCAGAAGGGTACTGCACCATTATAGTTGGTCTTATATATGGAATGCTCTGTACCCCTCCTATAAAGCTTAAAAGCAAGCCTTGAAAAAGTCAAACTGATCCTACGTAACTTCAGTGAGTGCCAAAACTATGTCAAATACTCTTTGAAGGAATATGACATACATACCATATAACATTATACATTTCACATTATCCAGCATCCAATAAAAATTACTAGGCATGAAAAGAAATAAGAAAATATGAACCATCACTAGAAGAAAACTCAATAAATTGATCAGATGTAGCAATGACAGAAATGTTGGCTACACAGAATGTTAAAACAGCTAGCATAAATAGGCTCTAGATGCAAATTAGGGGAAAAAACATGGACATGATGCAGAGAAAAATCAATGATATTAAAAAGACCCAAAGAGTACACTCGTGGTGAGCACAGCATAACATACAGGGTTATTGGATCACTATGCTGTACACATGAAACTAATGTAACACTGTGCCAACCATACTCAAAAAAAAAAAGACCCAAATGGAACTTCTACTGATGAAAACTACATCTGAATTAAATACACTGGATGGGATGAACAAAACAAAATACTGCAGAAGGACAATAAATTTGAAGACATGAAATCCAATTACTCAAAAGCAAGCAGAGAGAAAGAATGAATAGAACTGTCCCACGGTAATTTTTTTTCCCAATGACAAGCTGTCTAATATGTATATAATTGGGAGTCCCAGAAAAAGAAAAGAAGGGGTGATGAACAGATAAAGATTCCAAGAATTAACTGCTAAAATATTTTCAAATTTGATAAAACTCATAAGCCAACGGATCCAACAGAGTCCAAGGAGAATAAATGTAAAGAAAAGTACAGTGAGCCAATAATTAAATTGGCCAAAAACAAAAAAAAAAACATTAACAAAAAACCCTTAAAAACAACCCTCCCCCCAAAAGACATATAACAGTAGAACAAAGAAAGATGTAAATGACAACAACAAAAATCTGTCAATCTACAATTCTATACCCAGGTAGTTTTGTTTGTTTGTTTGTTTGTTTGTTTTTTTAAGAGAGAGAGGGAAAAGGGAAGGGAGGGGAAGAGAGAGAGGGTGAGGGAGAGAAACTTAAGCAGGCTTCACGCCCAGGGCAGAGCCCGATGCAGGGCTCAATCTCACAACCCTGATATCATGATCTGAGCTGAAATCAAGAGTTGGACACTTAACCAACTGAGCCGCCCAGGCTCCCTGGAAGATATTTTTCACAGATGAAGGAAAAATAACTTTTTCAGACAGACAAAATGTGAGAGAATTCACTGCCAGCAGCCTTATACCATAAGAAATGTTAAAGGAAGTTCTTCAGACAGACGGAAAAAAGTACCAGACAGGGATCTATACAAAACAATGATAAACATGTGGGTAAATATGAAACATATTTTTTTAGTTGGTGTGAAAGATTATTTAAAGCAAAAATATTAAAAATGCGTTACAGGGTTTATAATATAAATAGAAATAAAAACATATGACAACCACAGTGCATACGGAGGGGGAAATGGAAGTATACTCTTAAGGTTCTTAACTATATGTGAAGTGGTATAATGAAACACATGATCAAAGAAAAGTACCTCTCACAGTGTCTGGAACACTCAATGAATGTTCTTTTCTTCTCTACATGGGGAAAAATACTTCAGGAAGAAGTGAAAATAAATATAAAGACTCTGAGGCAGAAGTACAGTTGGTGTGTATGAAGATCAGTAAAGGAGCCAGGATATCAGGAGCTAAAGTGAGACCACAGGAAAGCAGTAGGAGATGAGGTCAGATCACGTAGGGACATACAAGCCATTTTAATGACTTTGGAGAGTTTATGACATACAGTGACAACGTAAAATAAAGGTAATTTATTACAGAACAATATTTAAATATTAATTGGAACTCAGTCATCACACCTAACAGAAATGCCAGAATTTAAAAGAGGAGGGAAAGAGCTTCATGCTTAATATAGTACACAGAACCCTACTCATTAGAATCCCTAAAGGTATCCCCCTGAAGTCACTTTGCTATTTCACAAAGGTCATATGTAATTGATTTTTTATGGATAATTATGTTGAGTCTGATTTTCTGTCTCATGATATTCAAGTACTGCCTACACATAAATGTCAAGAGCCAAGTTCTCAGTAGGGGCACAAGGCAGCAGGAACATGCCATCCAAAAAGAAGGAGTGAATTTTGTCTGCTTTTATTTCATTTGCCTCTCTCTTTGTCTTTCAGTGTTAATCACAAATACCATTAAAAATACAGACATAAAGGGCTATGCAAATGTACAAAATGGAAAGAAAAAAACATGTTGGAAAAAGGACTCCATCAAAAGCATAATGTGCTCCTTAAAAAAATGGACTCAACAAAATTCTCAAGTCACCTAGGTTTTTAACTAATTAAAAAATTACCAAAACCAAAAGACCTGTTTGTTTCCTTCACAGCCCTTTGACTCCTATCTTTTATGATGGGATCATTTGATTTAATGTCCATCCTCACCAGACCATAAGCTCCATGAATGCAGGTAGTGAGCTTTTTTTGGTTCATCTCTCTACTTGATATCTAACACATTGTTTGGCACATAGTAGATACTCAGTATATATATGTAGTAAATAAGTGGACTGTGATAACACAATGAGATAGGAATTATCACCTTTTTATGATTGCAAATGCTGAAGCAGCAAATATAAGTATAGATGAGCAACACAGAATCTACTACAAAGAATTATGTCAGATACAATAACGTCAGCGACACTGTCCCTATTTCACACTATACATCCTACATTTAAGAGGATCATTTCAGGGGCGCCTGGGTGGCTCAGTCGTTAAGTGTCTGCCTTTGGCTCAGGTCATGATCCCAGTGTCCTGGGATCGAGCCCCACATCGGGCTCCCTGTTCCGTGGGAAGCCTGCTTCTCCCTCTCCCCCTGCTTGTGTTCCCTCTCTCGCTGTGTCTCTCTCAAATAAATAAATAAAAATCTTGAAAAAAAAAAAAAAAAGAGGATCATTTCACCAATATATCTTTACATTTAGATAAATAAATAAGTGGACCCACTATTATGACCTTATATATCTTATCATTTATTTTATAAATAAGAATCTGGAGACAAGGAGGATAAAGTGTTGTACGAAAAGTCAGAATAAGAATCAAATCACCTGTTTTTGTCCCTTTAGACTATGTTGCCTCTTAAGATTATTTTTACAGGGTCTTCTTTTTGAATTAGATAAACTTCCTAAAACTAAGAGACATCCAATAGTATGCAGCATTTAAAAATTTACCTTTTCCTTGAGCTTAAACTCAAGTCCTGAATATTAACTGTCATGAGAAATAAGAGGCCTTGTGGGAAATACAATGGTCACAATAGCAAGTGAGACTCAGTATTTGCTATCTGATTTTTGGTGTCTCAACCAATAGAAGATTCTTCAATCACATGCATTTGCAGTATACAGATACAGATCCTCACACAACTTCCTTTGAACAAAACTGAATTATAAATGGAAAAAGCACTTTTAAAAGCATTAGAATAAGAAGATTCATAAGAATATTAGTTCAACAAAATATTACTGGGATAAAAACATTCTTATTTCCCTTTGGAGAAAATTTTCAAAGAAACTTCCCTTAGTTTCAATAGAATTTTATATCATATAAATACAGAACATCTCATAAAGATACCTGGATAATGTTCTGGTTCATTTATATACTCCATTTTCCCATTAACAGAACACTCTAAACCAATTATAATTTGAAATATTTGTTTTACACTGAATAAACCATTTCAAGCTGAATAAAAAATGATAAGCATTCCTAAAAATGGCTCACAAGGCTAACTCTGAAGTAATGTAGTTTCTTCTTCCCAAACAGCCCATATGTTCTTTATCTTAAGTAGACTCTGTTATTAATATCACAAGATTTAAATAGTAGTTACAGACAGTATCTTACTGAGAGTATCAGAAAGAAGAAAGCACATCAACACCAATTATTCCGGGATATCCTGACATTACAGTATGATATTGCTACTGTCATTCAAATTCCTGATTTCTTAAGGAAAATGACACATCCACCCAGTGATTTTTTACTTTTACTCTAGAATTTTCCAAATCAAAAGAAAAAAATCCTAAGAGTAAATATATATTACATAAAAATAAATTACATGTATAGTATTTTAAAGCACAATACAGGAGACAATAAGTCAGAGATGAAGGGTTTTTTAAAGTTATTTTCCAAAGGGAAATATAGCCCATCTCAGATACGCGCACAATAGTGCCCTCAACTATTTGTTACCAAATTCAATACTACATGATATTGTATGAGAATGTAACTGACGATCAAAAGACATGTCTCCATGGGTTTATCTTATGCACAGTAGAGCTATAACATAACATGAACGGAGGAAGGTAGCAGTTTTCAACCATATTTTTTAAAGTAAAATTGAACAAATAAAAGAAAAAATATATAAAAGAGAGATTTAAGAAATGGAAAACTGCTGTCTCTATTGAATTAAGTGATAACACATTTTAAAATTCTTCCATTTAAGAAAAGGCATAACTAAATGAAGAAGCTCATAAGATTAAGGTTCAGTAAGCTGTTACAGAAGGAAAACCACTCTGGCTCCTCTAAATAACGGTGGAAACCACCAGTACACTGAACATGAAATAGATTTCACAATCAGTCTTGACTTTGTAGGACTAAATAAGACAAAGGCTCAGGCCAGTTCTCAGACCAGTGCATTTGTCCTTTTTAAGGAAGGCTGAAAGGAAAAGTCATAGAGAAGTGAGAAGGAGAATCTAGTCTCATTGTCAAGAACAGTAATACTTACATTATACTCAGACACTACTCCTTTATAAACTTCATAAAACTCTTCAACATTAACTCGATCCATGTTGAACTGGATTGAAACAAAACAAAACATAAGCCAACCACCAAAAGAACATAAAATGAACCACACTCAGCACTCAGCATTTATGATCTCTTGGATATATTTTCTTTACTTTAAAATATAAACCTTGCACAAATTAAGTACTCTGAAAAAGTGTTGTTAAAGATTAGCTCATCAGTAATAAAAATGGATAACATTTATTGAGTACTTAATGTATCAAGCACTGTTCTAGGACCTGTACATCCATCATCTCATTTAATCCTCACAATGACCCCATGACATCAGGTTATGTAACCTTCAGATCTGTGTTCCATCTCAAGCAATCTGACCCCACTGGTCATGCTCTTACCCACTACACTATACCTCTCTTCGAATAAAACCTCATTCTCAACACACACACAAAATTTATATGCAATGTCATGTTGTTTACTGATAGGTTAGTGGCCCAAGAAATATTACTAATGAAAAGTACTTCAGATTTTGTAGCAGCCAAAAATAATACCCTTTTCCTCCCAAGCATTCAGAAAAATCCCTAGTCTGGTTCATAGTAAAGCATTTCCAGGCTGGATTCAAATTTGGTTAAAAATAAAATTGCATTAAGTTCTAGGGTCTCAAGAACTAAGACCTTAAATTGTTTTTTTAAATAGCCTCAGAATTTACAATTTTATTTTCTCCCCTACTTTGTTTCTTTATTGTCACCAGAATTGAAGATCACTGAGAAATTTCTGCCTACCTGGGCAATAATTCAAACTGGGAGGATTTATTTCACAGGCAACATAACTATTACAGGTAGTGAATTTTGTCTGATTTCAGTGTTTTAGCCTACAGTCCCACAACTTGTACTTTTAATATAACAAAATAATAGAATATATAACTTATTAAGTACTTATAATTTGCCCTGGAAATTCTACAAGGCATTGCCTAAGGTTATTTCATTTAATTCCTAAAATAATCCATTGAGGCAAATCATGTTCTCACTGGCCAGCAGACCCATGAGTGTAAAAGGCAGCTGACCGACAATTCAGAAATAGAGCTTCCTGACTCCAAAACTCAATGACTGTGATTGCCACTAAACTATCATGCCTCCCCCATAGGTTCAATCAATCATTTTCTTAATTATTATTCTTGTTGTCACCAAGCACCTACTCTGGCCAGCTATGCTAGGTTGAGGGCCTAGAGTTAGATCAATGTTTAAATCTAAATTTTCTACAAAACACACATTTTTAAAGCAGGTCCTACAGTCCTATGAATACATCACCAAGCTAATACTTTCAGAATGTTTTGGCTAACAATTTCTTTATAATCCTAGGTAAGATTCTTCTACTTTCTCATTAGTCTCCAAGTTTTCCCTGATGACTCTGCAAACTAGTTGATATTTCTGCCCTTTTTTTGATTTGTGGGCATTCCTACCAATTAGGGACACAAAACTGTCAGAATCCCAGTTCCCACCCTAACCACTGATTTTGGATGATCCTAAGACTTAGCAGAAATCAAAAGCAGTTCCTTTTCAGGAAAAGAACACATAAATTATATTGATAAGAAAAATCTCAGCTCCAAAGTCAGTATTTCATTATCAAAATAGCATAAACTTGCTGTCTTCACACATAGTAAAACCCAAATTGTTTATCTGATTCCTATTACAACTTGTACCCAATTTTTTGTCAAGTGCACTGGTAAATACAGCACAAAGGTATGAGAGCTCTACAGAAGTGGGTGTTGTTTCCTCAGTGAAAGGTTTCCTATAAATGCATCCACTAGGCAATTTTGAACAGTTGTGGGCTTTGGAGGTCAAGTGGTATGACTGCCAACAGAAGCTGAAATGTGCTAACTCCAAAGAAGGTTCTGAGGGAAAGCCCAGAAGCCAGCAAAACGTCCTAGTTAAGGGGAAAATCTCAACTGACTCTCTTTCTCCATTCTCTTCTTAGTCACCAAACAACAGAGAGCTCAGTATTAACTACTCAATTCTATTTTTTGTTTGTAGGAACTAAATACATTGTTTCCATCTATATTTATTTTGCAACCAAAGTTCCAGGAACTGTATAAACCTGTTTTATAACCTTAAATTAGGTGTATGATTTGAATTTTAGTTCCCTCAGTGAAAGATTGTATTGGTAAAATAATTTCAAAAACATTTTTTGATTATAAGGTTATCAAGTTCAGTAACTATATCTTTTTATTTTTAATGTGTTGAGTTCACACGTGCACAGAGAAAATTCAATATAAAACATTAAAAAAAGAAATCTGTCAATAGATTATGAGTTATTGCAAACTACCTACCATCTGCATAGCTGAGATTTCAAAACCTGCATCCCGGATAGCCATGAGGATCTTTCCCAGCAGTCCTGAAAATACAGAACAAACGAGTGCAAAAATACAAAATTTTCAAGGTATTTTAGTTTCTTAGAAATGCAAATTTTCTACCTCAAAGTACTTTGCTTACACTCTATACAGAGAAATCACATATTTCTCCAAGGGGAACTAAATCTCTAATATCAAGCATCACCAGTAATCATTTGATTCACTCAGTAAGTGCTTCAGGAATATCAACAACGATCCTGAAGATTATGCAAAAAACCTTTAAGATACTATTTTGCCTTAAAGCGCCTGAAGTCTAGTGATGTAGAGAATATGCAAATCAAACAACTGAAACTAACATTACAAAAAAATGAAATGCCAAAGTACTGGATATGGGAGTTCCAAGGATGAGTTCAAAGGAGAAAAATCAAATTATAATTGAAGGGGTGGCAGAAGCTTTAAGGGGAAATGAGAGCATGAATTGGTACTTAAAGCCTGTAGATAGATGGGATTATATGGAGAAGCAGTTATAAAAGGACAGAAGGCACAGATCTGAGAAAATGTGAGCATGTTCACATGACAGTAAGAAGGTAGAAAAGAAGAAAAAAAAAGCTGAAAAGGAAAAGAGACTTGATCCAGTGCTTTTTATAATATGGCCTGTAGATCCTGGGACTCTGGGACTGATTTTGAGATTCCTTTAGTTTAGTATAAAAATATTCTAAGCTTCTTTTTTTCAAGTCAACTAAAATTCTCTCTCCCTCCCTGTCTCTCTCTCTCTCTCTCTCACACACACACACACACACTTACCCCATATATTTTGGATGATCTGGATGCTTATTTGGTACCCCAAATCACCAAGGAGTGTGCACTTTTTTTTTTACTATTTTACTATAGCCAGGTAGTGCTATTATAATTGTAGTAGGTTGAGGGATGGGAAAAAAAAAAAAAGAAAAGACAACGATAGACCTATTTCTCAAGTGATATATTTGTACCAAGTGAAGGCCAAATGATACCAGAGCATGCTGTAGAAACAAAGGTTCCTCAGAAGTAGAACAGACCCATGCCAACTCAGAGCATTCTACCATATCCATGACTTAGTGACTGAGTTTTGTCAAACATCTTTATCTTATCAAAGTTGTTAAGTTAAATTTTATTCATTTTATAGTCGTTTGTAATGAATTTGTAAATTGCTTTAGTTACACAGTTGCATGTGCAAAGGTTTATATTTAGTTTTATATTTGGACATATTTAAGTTGCATTATAATTACAATAATTCACGTCAACACTGGGGTTTCATCAGAATATTTTTCCTCCAAATGAAACACTGCCAAAAAAAAAGGAGAGCCACTGAAAACGTTGAGCAGAACACAGGACAAAATAGTGTCTTAGGAATATTATTGATGTAATAATGACAGGCAAGCTGGTCTGCAAAAAAGGAATAAAAGACAGAATAACAAAGGCTTTTGAAACCATCTAGCAGGCTCACTGGACTTGGATGGCAGCACTAGAGAAAGAAGTAATGAATATAAGACATTTCCAAACAAGAACTAACAGGACTAAACTGGACACAGAGTGTGAAGATGAAGGAATACAGGTTCTCTGAGTCCAAGTGACTGAAAGATGGACAGCATCTTTAAGAAGAAAACAACTAATAAAAACAAATTGATTAATCTCCTGGGGAAGGTCATCAAGATGGCATGATTGCCAGTTGACCAGTGAGCTGGACCCAGGCACTGGAGGGCTCCCCACCCCCTTCCCTGCCCTTGGAATGTGGGTTCTGCTTGCCTTTCCTGCTCCCAGAGGCTGCTCCAAGGACACAGCCTTGAGATAATGATGCATAATACTTCAGGGTATGTGTGACTGAACCCAGTTAAGACCTCTACAGAAACTTTTAAGATTTGGCACGTGGGTGCGGGAATCCACTTGCCTTGCTGCTGCCTAAGACAAGCCTTGTATGTAAGTTTCCTTGCTTATTAAAACAGCCACCGACCAAACTGTAGTGGCCTTCCTGTTTCTTCAGTCTCTCCCACCCCTCTGAGTTCAGGGGCCAGTTTCAGATTACATTCAGAAAGCTTCCAAGGATGTTATGAAACAACAATTAAGGAAAAAGATAGTGAAACATTTTGAACATAGAAACAGAATTTTAGAACAGAACACTGATCAGTATTTGAGAAGAGAGCATATCCAATGGCTAAAAAATGATTGATGAATGAGTGAATAAACTCCCTACACAATATAGGTGATAAGGGATTGCATTCCAATAGCTAGACAGGTAGAGGGCTATAATGAGGTGTGCAGACAGGTTAGAGCTGAAATGATGAGAACAGAGGTCTGCTTGTTTGACAAAAGGAAGAGGAAAAGGAGGGGCAAAGATGGCAGAGGAGTAGGGGACCCTATTCCAACCGGTGCCCCGAATTTACTTTATCCGGCAAGGCTGGATATCTATCATACCACTCTGAAAACCCATGAAATCGGCCTGGGATGTAAGAAGATAAGTCTGGATCTCTACAAACAGAATATCGCTGATGGTTGGTTTTGAGGTATAAAGCAGGGAGGCATGATTCCGCAGACAGATATCAGAAGATAAATGGAAGGGGGAGGGAACCGTGGGGATCCTGCACCACCGGTGAACGAAGTCTCCTGCGCTGGGGACAGGGCACAGACTCACAGACGGGTAGCAGTGTGGGAAAGGACTTTAGGGCAGTGCCCCGGACTGAAACCAGGAGCAGCAGGGCCGCGCCTGCAAACTGGGGCAGCTGGCGGTTTTAGAAGCACAAAGGGCAGAGAGGTGCCTGGATCTGGAAGCGAGGGCTGGGAGTGCTGCTGAGGGGCACAAAACCCAGGACGCTGCAGTTTTAGAAGCACAGACAGAAACGGAGACAGTGTGGCCTAGAGAGCTCACTGAAGAACAGACTGAGATCTCTCTGCTCTGAGGCAGAGGGTTGGAAACGGTCACTTCTGCTCTGACTCTTGGAAGAGACATGGAAAGCTGCCAGGGAAAGCCGCCAGAGAACAAAAGACCCCGAAAACCGGTTTTCATTGAGCCCATTCCCCCCCACAGGGGGCAGGGCAACTCTGCCCAAACAAGGTTGCCTGAGTAACACTGCGGCAGACCCCTCTCCCAGAAGACAGGCTGGGAGAACAAGAGACCAACAACCCTAAGGTCCCTATAAAACAGGTGCATCATTTTTGGGCTGTGGTCAATAATTTGGACTCTGTACATTCCCTCAACAACCACTCAACAGAATGACTAAGAGAAGGAACCCCCAAAATAGGAAAGACCCAGAGACTGTGACTTCTGCCATAGATTTACAAATGGACATTAGATATAAGCAAGATGTCGGAAATAGACTTCAGGGTAACAGTTATGAAAATGATAGCTAGAATGGAGAAATTGATTAATGGCAACATAGAGTCTCTAAGGGCAGAAATGAGAGCTGAACTGGCAGAACTTAAAAATGCTATCAACAAGATCCAATCTAATCTAGATACACTAACAGCTAGGGTAAATGAGGCAGAAGAACGAATTAGTGATCTAGAAAACAAACTGATAGAAAAGAAGGAAAATGAGGAGGCCTAGCATAAGTGACACCATGAAACGTTGCAACATCAGAATTATTGCGATCCCTGAGGAGGAGAGAGAGGGAGGACTAGAAGATATATTTGAGCAAATTGTACCTGAGAACTTCGCTAATCTGGGGAATGAAACAAACATTCGTGTCCTAGAGGCAGAGAGGACCCCTCCCAACATCAAGGAGAACAGACCAATGCCCCGGCATGTAATACTAAAACTTGCAAATCCTAGAACCAAGGAAACCATCTTAAGGGCAGTTAGGGGGAAGAGGTTCCTTACATAAGGAGGGAGAAACATCAGAATAACGTCAGACCTATCCACAGAGACCTGGCAAGACAGAAAGGCCTGGCAAGACATATTCAGAGTACTAAACGAGAAGAACATGCAGCCAAGAATACCTTATCCGGCAAGGCTGTCATTTAAAATGGATGGAGAGATGCAGAGCTTCCAGGACAAGCAGAAACTGAAAGAATATGTGGCCATTAAGCCGGCCCTGCGTGAAATATTAAGGGGGGTTCTATAAAATAAGAAAGACCCCAAGAGTGATATAGAACAGAAATTTACAAGAGACAATCTATAGAAACAAGGACTTCATAGGCAACATGATGACAATAAATTCATATCTTTCAATAATCACTCTCAACGTGAATGGCCTAAATGTTCACAAAAAAACGGCACAGGGCTGCAGACTGAATAAAAAGACAGGACCCATTCATATGCTGTCTACAAGACACTCATTTTGAACCTAAAGATACATCCAGACTGAAAGTGAAGGATGGAGATCCATCTTCCATGCCAATGGACCTCAAAAGAAAGCTGGGATAGCAATTCTCGTATCAGACAAATTAGATTTTAAACTAAAGACTGTACTTAGAGACACAGAAGGACACTATATCATTCTTAAAGGGTCTATCCAATAAGAAGATCTAACAATTGTAAATATCTACATCCCCAACATGGGAGCAGCCTTCTACATAAGCCAACGGTTAACCAAAATAAAGAGTCATATTGATAACAGCACATTAATTGTAGGAGACCTCAATACTCCACTCTCAGCAATAGACAGATCATCTAAGCAGAAAATCAACAAAGAAATAAGGCTTTGAATGACACACTGGACCAGATGGACCTCATAGATATATACAGAACATTCCACCCTAAAACAACAGAATACTCCTTCTTCTCGAGCACACATGGAAATTTCTCCAGAATAGACCACATACTGGGTCACAAATCAGGTTTCAACTGATACCAAAAGACTGAGATTATTCCCTGCATATTCTCAGACCACAATGCTTTAAAACTGGGACTCGATCACAAGAAAGAATTTGGAAGAAATTCAAACACTTGGAAGCTAAAGACCACTCTGCTCAAAAATGTTTGTTTGTGTCAACCAGGAAATCAAAGAAGAACTTAAACAATTCATGGAAACCAATGAGAATGAAAACACATCAGTCCAAAACCTATGGGATACGGCAAAGGCGGTATCACTCAAAAAAAACAGAAAAATCCCGAATTCACCAGCTAACTCTACATCTTAAAGTACTAGAGAAAAAGCAACAAACGATGCCTAAGCCATGTGTTAGAAGAGAAATAATTAATATTAGAACAGAGATCAATGAATTAGAAACCAGAAATACAGTAGAGCAGATCAACAAAACTAGAAGCTGGTTCTTTGAAAGAATTAATAAGATCGATAAACCACTGACCAGACTTTCCAAAAGAAAAAGGACCCAAATTAATAAAATTATGAATGAAAGGGGAGAGATCACAACTAACACCAAGGAAATAGAAACAGTTATTAGAAATTATTGTCAACAACTCTATGGCAATAAATTAAGCAACCTGGAAGAAATGGATGCCTTCCTGGAAACCTATAAACTACCAAGACTGAAACAGGAAGAAATAGACAACCTGAAGAGGCCAATAACCAGTAACGAGATTGAAGCAGTGATCAAAAACCTCCCAAAAAACAAGAGTCCAGGGCCTGATGGATTCCCTGGGGAATTCTACCAAACATTCAAAGAAGAAATAATACCTATTCTCCTGAAGCTGTTTCAAAAAATAGAAACAGTAGGAAAGCTTCCAGACTCATTCTGTGAGGCCAGCGTTACCTTGATCCCCAAACCAGGCAAAGACCCCATCAAATGGGAGAATTTCAGACCAATATCCCTGATGAATATGGATTCCAAAATCCTCAACAAAATCCTAGCTAATAGGATCCAACAATACATTAAAAGGATCATCCACCACGACCAAGTGGGATTTATCCCTGGATGCAATGGTGGTTCAACATTCGCAAATCAATCAATGTGATAGAACACATTAATAAGAGGAGAGAGATGAACCATATGGTCCTCTCAATTGATGCAGAAAAATAATTTGACAAAATACAGCATCCTCTCCTGACTAAAATCTTCAGAGTATAGGGATAGAGGGAACATTCCTCATGCTCATAATATCCATCTATGAAAACCCCACAGCGAATATCATCCTCAATGGGGAAAAGCTGAGAGCCTTTCCCTTAAGATCAGGAATACAACAAGGATGCCCACTCTCGCCACTACTGTTCAACATAGGACTAGAAGTCCTAGCAACAGCAATCAGACAACAAAAGAAATAAAAGGTATTTAAATTGGCAAAGAAGAAGTCAAACTCTCTTCACAGATGACATGATACTTTATGTGGAAAACCCAAAAGACTCCACCTCCAAATTACTAGAACTCATATAGCAATTCAATAATATGGCAGGATACAAAATCAATGCACAGAGGGCGCCTGGGTGGCTCAGTTGGTTAAGCGACTGCCTTCAGCTCAGGTCATGATCCTGGAGTCCCGGGATCGAGTCCCACATCAGGCTCCCTGCTCGGCGGGAAGTCTGCTTCTCCCTCTGACCCTCCCCCCTCATGCTCTCTCTCTCTCAAATAAATAAATAAAATCTTTAAAAAAAAAAAAAAACAAAATCAATGCACAGAAATCAGTTGCTTTCTTATACACTAACAATGCAACTGTAGAAAGAGAAATTAGAGAATTGATTCCATTTTCAATAGCACCAAAAACCATAAGATACCTCGGAGTAAACCTAACCAAAGAGGTAAAGGATCTATACTCTAGGAACTACAGAATGCTCATGAAAGAAATTGAAGAAGACACACAAAGATGGGAAAACATTCCATGCTCATGGATCAGAAGAATAAACATTGTTAAAATGTCGATGCTGCCCAGAGCTTCTATACCTTCAACACCATCCCGATCAAAATACCAATGGCATTTTCCAAAGTGCTGGAAAAAACAATTCTAAAATTTGTATGGAATCAGAAAAGATCCTGAATCGCCAAGGAAATGTTGAAAAAGAAAAACAAAGCTGGGGGCATCACGTTGCCTGATTTCAAGTTATATTACAAAGCTATGATCACCAAGACAGCATGGTACTGGCACAAAAACAGACACATAGACCAGTGGAACAGAATAGAGAACCCAGATATGGACCCTCAACTCTATGGTCAAATAATCTTTGACAAAGCAGGAAAAAACATGCAATGGAAAAAAGACAGTCTCTTCAATAAATGGTGCTGGGAAAATTGGACAGCCACATGCAGAAGAATGAAACTCAACCATTCTCTTACACCATATACGAAGATAAATTCAAAATGGATGAAAGACCTCAATGTGAGACAGGAATTCATCAAAATCCTAGCGAAGAACTTAGGCAGTAACCTCTTTGACATTGGCCACTGCAACTTCTTTCAAGACATGTCCCCAAAGGCTAGTGAAACAAAAGCAAAAATGAACTTTTGGGACTTCATCAAGATAAAAAGCTTCTGCACAACAAAGGAAACAGTCAACAAAACGAAGTGGCAACTCACAGAATGGGAGAAGATTTTTGCAAATGACACTACAGACAAAGGGCTGATATCCAAGATCTATAAAGAACTTCTCAAACTCAACACCCAAAACACAAATAATCAAGTCAAAAAATGGGCAGAAGACATGAACAGACACTTCTCCAAAGAAGACATACAAATGGCTAACAGACACATGAAAAAATGTTCATCATCATTAGCCATCAGGGAAATTCAAATCAAAACCACATTGAAATACCACCTTACACCAGTTAGAATGGCAAAAATTGACAAGGTAAGAAACAACAAATATTGGAGAGGTTGTGGAGAAAGAGGAACCCTCTTACACTGTTGGTGGGAGTGCAAGTTGGTACAGCCACTTTGGAAAACAGTGTGAAGGTGCCTCAAAAATTTAAAAATAGAGCTACCCTATGACCCAGCAATTGCACTCCTGGTTATTTACCCCAAAGACACAGATGTAGTGAAAAGAAGGGTCATATCCATCCCAATGTTCATAGCAGCAATGTCCACAATAGCCAAACTGTGGAAAGAGCCGAGATGCCCTCCAACAGATGAATGGATAAAGAAGATGTGGTCCATATATACAATGGAATATTACTCAGCCATCAGAAAGGATGAATACCCAACTTTCGCATCAACATGGATGGGACCGGAGATTATGCTAAGTGAAATAAGTCAAGCAGAGAAAGTCAATTATCATATGGTTTCACTTATTTGTGGAACATAAGGAATAGCATGGAGGACATTAGGAGAAGGAACAGAAAAATGAAGTGGAGGAAATCAGAGGGGGAGACGAACCATGAGAGACTATGGACTCCGAGAAACAAACTGAGGGTTTTAGAGGGGAGGAGGGTAGGGGGATGGACTAGCCCGGTGATGGGTATTAAGGAGGGCATGTATTGCATGGAGCACTGGGTGTTATATGCAAACAATGAATCATGGAACACTACATCAAAAACTAATGATGTAGTGTATGGTGAGTAACATAACATAATAAAAATAAAATAAAATAATAAAAAGGAGGAAAGAAAACACAAAACAAAAAACCTGGTAGGAATGAGTTTTCAGAAATTATTTAAAGTTTAGAAATTAAAGAATGAAAATGAATAAAGAAAGATATATAGAGATGTACATGCAAATAAAGAAGAAAAATATTACAGGAGTACCACCATATCAAACAGAGAGGAAAATTCTTAGAACAGAGGGATAGTCAAGAATTAAAGGAGATTAAGGACCCTGGGTGTGCAGGTAAAGCCTTCAGCATAAGCAGGATGGTATGTTGACATTAAAGACATTTGAGAAAGTTGTAGCAACAGAGTGTTAGGAAAAAGAAGTTAGATAATCCACTAGCACCAAAGACTCAGATGATAATGGATATGAGAATGTTAACCAAAATTCCAAATCTTTAATCAACAGAAAAATATTAGTTAGGAAAGAAAGAAGTAAATTAACAATTACTGAGGACTGAACTCTTTAATATGAATTTATACCATTTAATCCTTAAAACAACACTCTTAAACAGAGGCTACTATTCCACTACAAAGATGAGAATATATCAGGTTTTGGAGGATAGATAACTTGCCTGATATCATAAAGTATTGTATCTCCAAATCTCACTGTCTTTCTACAAGTTTAATAAGAAAAAAGAAATGTATATGTGGAAGCCAGGTATGTAAAATTCACTGGACAATATAACTCCCTAAGGCAAGGACCATGATCATTTTAGTTCTCATTGTATCTCCAGTGCCTAGCACAATTCTGGCATGTAGTAGGTGTTGAACAAATACTGTTCACTGAATTAAGAAATAACCAAAGAGACATGCAATCATAGCTCTGCTTGATGCAAACCCAAGTAACTCTAAGGCTCTTCAGAACACAATTTGAAAATACTGGCAAATTACAAAGGGGTAATTAAAGTTAGAGAGAGTGAAAAGGATTATTTAAAAATGTTGGCTTAGTGATCTGAGAAAAAAAAAGTTCATACTTACTTCATGCCATATACAAACAGTAATCCAAAATGAAGTTAAGGTAAATGTAAAAGAAAAAGAAACCCAATTGATTAGAGAAATATATTGGTGGCTATTTTCTTCTCATGATAAAGGTAGCCTTTTTAAATATATAAAGCAAAAAAAAAGAGAGAGAGAGAGTCCTGTTTCTGCTATGACTGAGTAGCTCCTATTGGAATAACCTTCCCTCAGATAATAACTATAAACTCCAGAAAAAAACATAAAAACACAACCACCTGGAGGCACTGAGTGGGATCCCTGTTTTTGCAGTGGTCAGCTTGAGGGAAAGCCACAGTATGCACTAAAACTCTGACTGAAAGCCCACAGAATTAGCAAACTTAAAGAACTAGAAGATAAGGTTTAGGCAACCACAGACACTGGAAAGTAAGTAGAAAGATAATCCCAGAAAAAAGAAAATCCAGAGAGGAAAACCTGACTTCTGTGTATAAATGTTGCTCAAATCTTGGGAAAACTGAAGCATTCATACATGGAGCAGACTCCCAAGAAGCCCAGCTAAGATGAAAAGAACTGAATGGAGCTTTGAGTTACTACCCACCAAAGTGGAAACAGGGATTGTCTGATCAATTCAGCAAGTTTACTGGTTGCATTTAAAATACCAATATATCTTTGAAGAAGATGACATCTAGAATTTTGTAATATCTCATTCACAATATTCAGGATATGATCCAAAATTATTTGACATATGAAGACACAAAAAAACATGACCTACCCCCAAGACGAAAGAGAATCAATGAAGACCAACCTCGGATGACCCAGATGTTACAATTAAAAAACAAAGATTTTAAAGTAACTGTTATAACTGCTTAATGAATAAAAGAAAAATACACTCAAAATATATGAAAAGATAGGAAATGTCAACAGGGATTAAGAACTGCAAAAAGAATCAAATGAAAAATACAGTATCTGAGCTACAAAATTCAGAAGAGACTTAAGAGTAGAAGAAATTTCAACGTAGAATGAGTCAAACAATCTGAAAAGAGATCAACAAAAATTATCCCATTTGAAGAAAGGATAGACAATTTTTTAAAAACAATGAACAGGGTAGCAGGATGAAACAATACCAAAAAGTCTAATATACATGTAATTGGAGCCTAAAATAAGACAGAAAATATTTAGAAATCTAATGGCTGAATTTTTCCAAATTTGCTGACCTATTGAATCTAAATTTATGCTTTTTACCAATCACAAGCAGAATTTTTTTAAGTAAAGAAAACCACCACGTACATCATCGTCCAGCTGCTAATAATCAAAAATAAAGAAACTCTTGAAAGCAGCCAGAGAAAATGACTCATTGTATATAGGGAATAACAATTTCAATGACTGCTGACTTCTCATAAGAAAAAGGGAGGCCAGTAGACAGCTGAACATTTTTAATGTGCTAAAAGAAAAACAAACTGTCAACTTGAAATTCTATGCCCAGCACTTCAAGAATCACAGTAAAATAAAGACACTTTGAGATAAAAGAACATAAAGGAATTTGTTTTCACCAAACTCCTACTTCAAGAAATGTTAATAGAAGTTACTTAAATTGAAGGAAAATGAAACAAGATTAAAAATAGGATCTTCAGGAGAAATGATAAGTATAATTAAAGGTAAATATGTGGGTAAATACAAGAGTATGTTTTTCCTCTTAATTTCTTGAAAATACATATGCCTGATTAAAGCAAAAATTTTAACATTGTATTATGGTTTTAAAATGTATGTGAATTTAATACATATTAGAAATATAACACAAACCAGGTAGAGGGAGAAAATGGACCTTTATAACTGAAAAATTTCCACATTTTATGTGAAGTAATAAAATTCAATACATTTTAAATAGACTGAAAATTCAGGATGTATACTCAAATAAGCTGCATCAACATTACCCGGGAACCGGTTAGAAGTGCAAATTCTCAGGACCAACGCTAGACCCAATGAATCAGAATCTCAGTGGGTATAGACCAGAAATCATTGTTTTAATAGACCCTCCATGTGATTCTGTTATACACTGAAATTTGAGACCCAAAGTCCTTGTGTAACCACTAAAAAAAAGACAAAGAAAGAAAGAAAAGAGAAGATTTATATCTAAAAGGCCAATGAATAAATTAAAATGGGATTCTTAGAAATATCAATTAATCCAAAAAAAGAAAAGATAAAGATAAAAAATGGGGGAGGGGAGAATAGAAAACAAATAATAAAATAGTAATCCTAAAACCAATCATAATTACATTAAATGTTAGTGAACTAAAAATTCCCATTTAAGGCAGAGATTTTAGATAAATTAACAAAATAAGATCCAATTATATGCTATCAACAGAAAACCAATTTTAAATATAAAGATACAGGTAGATTGAAAATAAATGATGGAAAAAGATACCATGCAAACAATAGGTATAAGAAAGCTGAAGTGGTTATATTAATTTCAGATAAAGGAGAATTTATAATGTCCTAAGAAGATAAATGCCCTAAGAGACATTTGGAAGACCGTACTTTAGAGAGCTGGAGGAAGATGGATGTTCGTGACAAACAGAGCACTGAGCAAAGGTACAGGGATATAAAGCAGGCATGGTTCTTCTGGTGGAGGGGAAATCAGACAGAAGAGAAGGCAGGGGAGGTGGCAGAAGACATATGACAGAAGTACTTATAGACCATATTTAGAGGTTTGGGTTTTATCCAATAGGCCAGTTCTCACAACTTTTGGTCTCATGGACACGTTAGCTTTTAGAAATTATTAAAGACTCTTTTAAAAAGCTTGTATTTATATAGATTATATCTATCAAAATTTATTATGTTATAAATGAACAAATTTAAGAAAAAAATTAAGAAAATTCTTAAATATTTATTAATTTAAATACAACAAAAATTCTTTACATGGTGATATAAATATTTTGTGAGAAAAATGACTAGATTTTCCAAAAAAAATTAATGAGAAGAGTGGCATTGTTTTACATTTTCAAAAATCTCCTAATGTCTAACTTAATAGAAAGCAGCTGCGTTCTTACATCTGTTTCAGCTTTCAATCTGCTGCTATGTGTTGTTTTGGTTAAAGTATATTTAGTTAGAAAATAGTGAAGTATTTTAATAGCCTTTAATATAAATGTATACATTCTTCTTTATTTGACAAACGGTATTTCTTAAAAGCTCACTGTAACATATAATTTCAAACTTCTACCAATGAACTTTTTTTTTTTTTACTCTGTTACATTAAAATCCACTGGTCTATGGTATAATTTGGAAGAATCTTTTACCCATGTGTGATTTTATAATATCACATACTGATCATTTGGAAACTATTAGTTCACTGAGTTATGCAGATCTTCCAAATGCTAACTATTTTCATTACAGTAGTACATCAGGAAAAAAAATCACATTTGTTAACATCACCACCAATTTCATCAGAATAGTCTGTAAGTTATTAGGAAACTGTCAAGCTTAAGGTGGTAAATACAGTTTTGCAAGATCCTAATTATGATTTTCATTTGCATTTTACCTTCTTTGGGATTTTTATCTTTGGCAACAACTTTTGTCGGTCACCATTTCTTTGAAATAATAGGCCTACTTATTTCAAGAAAAACTCATACCAAATGCCCAACTTTGAATAAGCATACTTTGTCAGTCATTCTTTCAAGTAAACACGACATTCCATGGAAAAGCCATTTAGTTGAGCTCACAACTCAAACAACTATACAAGTACTTTTCCTAAAGATCGCATTATATTTCAGTATGGAGCAGAAGTGTTTTATATATACTTCCCATTTCTTCACACACAATATTAAAAAGACATATACTTGAAGGTCAAGAATTAATAAAATTAATAATTTTCACTGCTTTATCAAGGACATTCTTAAGTGAAAGTGGTTTTTCCTGCAAGCACATGATAGTTAAAAATACAGTGACTACTAGTATATAGTACAGTTTGCTACCACTATCTTCATTTTGCTAAGGCACCAGCAGTTTGATCTACCACTGGTTTTGCACCATTAGTGCAAATGTCACCATATTTTAAAAGGCAAATAAACTGATTATTTTTATGAAAATAGATCTGATCTCACAGGTACCTCAAAGGGACTTATTTTTTATAAAGAAAATGCTTTACATGATTACATAAGAATCCTGATCTAAATATGGAAGCAGTATTAAGCCCCAGGCATTAACCAATACAAATAGACAATCTACATCTATTATAAATCTATAATCACATTAAACCATGCCCCGTGAAATGTACCACTTGAACAGAATAATTCTATTCACAGATAAACCACTAAAAAGGAGAGTTCAAGTAACATTGCCATTCTGCCAAGAACAGTCAGACATGAGTCAAGGATATTGCTTTTTTTATATTCAGTTGGTTATGTGTGGAGGCAGGATAGAGAGGCATTTAAGAAACCTGTTCTGTGTTTAACAGCTTGAAACAACAAACTGTCAATAACCATATGTCCTTTACTTTGTTCTAGATAGAAAATGTTCAGATGACTGAACAAATAACAATAACTATGTAAATGAAGTAGCAAAAAGAAAAAAAAAGTAAAACTGCATGCCATAAAGCAAACAAGTTCAAAAGGGTCAAACAAAGCAGACTCCTTTTTTTATTTGGTTGGTGTTTGCGTAACTAATTTGCTTTTTAATGGTTTGCTTATAACTCCATGAATGCACTTAAATTTTTTGAACGTCAAATCACCTCTCCATCTCCACTCCCAGTGCCTTAGTTCACATCTCTATACCTTTCATTTGGATTGTTCAAAAGCCCCTTAGTAAGTGGCCACGCTGTATCAAATCATCAATATTAGAGATCTATTGCTTTGTTTTTCTAAAAACTCTTGCTTCTCCTGGAATTAGAAGCCCCCATCCTCTTTTAGAAAAACTGATCTCACTAGTCATTTGATTGGAAAGGGAGTTGCCTGCCATCTTCCTATACTACTCTATGACCGTGGTCTCAGCACATAGTCAAGAGGTGGCAGCAGACCTATTAGCCCTCTCCTAGGGCCAGAGTAATGCACATAGGGATGGGCCTGTCATTGGCAAAAGCCAATCAGAGTCCTTCCCTGACACTTTTTTTTTTTTTTTTTTTTTAGCTAGAACCAGGGAAAAAAACACTCTCCACTACATTCATAAGTATGTGAGCCCTGCACTGCTGGCAATGTCCCTCTCTCCCAAGGTGCTTGGCAAAGCTTATCTAAGAACATGAAGCTGACAGTCAAGAGAAGTAAATATAAAATCCAGAGAGGAGAGATGTTGACCAAGTCTCTGTTTAGAGTCCTCCCTAAGCCTAGAGCAGTCTCTTCCTTTCTTCCAGCAGAATAGTTAAATGAGAGAGAATTAGGGGATTTGAGCTAGGATTCTATCAGCTGCACTAACAGTGTCTTCATTAGACCACCTTACTTACATAAGAGAGGCTATACTGCAGCCTGAGAAAGAAAGGTTGTAGTAGGAAGGATGGAAAAAGAAGAAACAGTTTAAAAAAAAAAAAAAAGGTGTGGTATTCCAATGTGTGATAAAAGAGGATTTATAGACAACAATAAATCTCCTGGGAAAAATCCTAGGCATGGCCAAATGATCAATAAGCGGGATTAGAAGATGATTCCTCCCTCTGTCCACAAACTTCATAAAATGATCATGGTTGGAGAGCATAAGAGAAGAAACTGATAATATTCAGGTACACTGAAGTTCAAATACTATTTTTAGAAATAGTAGACTTAACCATTTAAATTAAAACTGGCTTAAAAAGAATTAATTAATTAAAACTGGCTTGTACCAAATAGGGAAACAAAAACGCAAGGCAACTGAACAAAACAGGCACTTTAACACCAATTGGTATCAATAAGCAAAAAGGCAGAGCAAAAATTTTCACACTAAATTTTCACATTAAATCATATGACACGGTGGGTACCACTTGGAAGAAAACAAACTGGCACCAGGCTTATATGATCCAGGATGGGTGCACAGGTGTCAGAAAAAGGTATCCCAAGTCACCAAAGCAGGTATAATGAGGTACAGATATAATGAGGTGCTAAAATAATGTCCAAGACTTATTTGGGTATGGAAGCAGCAACATTATGAAAGTCTTGGGAATTGGGACAAGCTTCTCCCAAGAATTATTATGAAAACCCAGCTTGAATCTAAAGTGGAAACAAATATAAAGATGGGATTTTTTCAGTTTTAAATAAATATATAAGTTGTATTTTTTTTGAGAATCTATTGTTTCTCCCTCTGACCTGGTATTTGATCAGGGTCAATAAATCAATGTTAGCAGATCTGCCTTGATTTGGTTCTGTTACCTATCATCATCACCCCTAAAAGGAAGAGCACTTAGGAAGGCAGCCCTTAAGAGCTGAATTAGGATTATAGCTCAAAACAGCCCAGAGTTAAAAATGAGTTATTCTCTCTCTCCTTACAGTTGCCAAGGAGGGGTAAAACCTCCCACAGTATGGCATAGAAGAGGAAGATTATCAACACCTACACATGAGATATTTGGCCAGGGGCTAAGTATCAATTTGCTCTCTAGGCCACAGATGTTTACATCTTGGCAAATAATCCAGTTTGAAAAGCTCTCTCCTTGGCCTATCTCAATTTAACCTCTATATGGTCTCAGTTTCTTTCCTCATTTGTAAAAAGTATAGTTCCTCCCTCATAGGTATGTAATGAGGATTAAACGTGTCTTTATATGTAAAATTCTTAGACCAGCCAATGGCACACAATAGCACTATTAGGTAATGTTAGCAGTCGTAGATAATAATAGTCACAAGTGAATTAGTATAAATTCAGCTGAATACATAGCTTTGCTTACAGAATTAGCGTGAATCTAATTTTAGCAGTTCTGTTAAAATGCAAGCATTATATACCTCCCATTTCACAAGGGAACACTGTGCTGCCAAGACATCTCAAGGAGGCTGATGCTAGTGTCCAGGTCATCACACCTAATGAGATGGCTGCACTGACGGATGAGAAATAGGTAACCAGGGCCACAGCAACACCAGCTACAGGCACCACAGAGCCTGACAGACCCACTGGTTCTCAAGAGAAGAAAAGCCACTGTTGTAGAAGCCAGCAGTACCTGGCAAACACAGTGATTCATGCTAGAAGTAAATCAGAGCAAGAAGAGAAGGAAGAAGGAGGTCCTCACTTGGGAGCTGACACGTGCTCTCTCTTCCACTATCTCTCTTCCACTGTTTCATCTTTTTCCACCCTTCCTACTACAACCTTTCTTTCTCAGGCTGCAGTCTATCCTCTCTTATGTAAGTAAGGTGGCTAATGAGGACACTGCTAGCGCAGCTGATAGAAACCCAGCTCGAATCCCCTAATTCTGATATAGTGAACAAAATCAAAATGCCAAAGGGGGGTAGCAATATTAACAATGAACAAAATAGAAGTCAGGGGAAAAAATATCTTAGGATATTTTTAAAAAAGTAAAACTAGAATATCACAAATCTATATGCACAGAATATATGACACATCATTAATAAAGAAAAATAATATCAGAAGTAAAGAAGAGATAAATAGAAACATAGCATTCTCAAACTTTTGCAGACTCAATAAAAAATATTATAAATAGAAGATTTTTTAAAGATTAAGCATATTCTAAACATCCCACCAACATAACTATAATAAATAAAAATTATATGGGCCATTTTATTTGACTAACATACAATAAAATGAGAAAATTTCCAGAAAAGTTAACAACAACAAAATTCAAAATCTTGGGAATTTAGAAGTACTCTCCTAAAGAATGAATGGAACAGTGTTGATTGACACAAGAATAAATATCAGAGTAACAAATCAAAAGAAACCATACCAAATCAAACAATAACATTTAGGAGTTAGAATATAATGAAGTGGGTAATCTCATATACACACCACTATGGAAGTACCTGACACCCTCTTTCTGGAAGATAAATTGGGGTTTATCAGAAACTTTAAAAATTTATCATTTGATATAAGAATTGCATCTCTTGAAATTATTCTAAGGATAAGTAAGAGATCCACAAGGATTTACACAGGAAAAGACTAATCATAGAAGTATTGATAATAACATTTTAAAATTTTTAAATAATAAAGCAAGGAAAAGGTAAAGAGGAGTACATTCCTACAACTATTATTCAGACTTTAAAATTATGTTTTCAAATATTATTTAATTACACAGAAAAAAGGTACAATATAAACTTATATAAATAGGATAATTCCTATTCATTTTATGAAAATAGTATTACCTTAATACCAAAAGCAAAGTAAAAAAATACGTAGCTACATATCAATAATGAATATAGTTGTAAAAATCCTTAACAAAATATTAGCAAATCGAATTCAGCAATATATATAAAGAACTATATACATCATGACCAAGTGAGGTTTATTTCAAGAATGCAAGCCTGGTTCATTGTTCAAAAAAAAATAATAAATGTAATCTGCTATATTAACAGGCCTAAGGAAGAAAAAAATCACATGATCATATCAACTGATCCAGAAAAAAAATTTGAAAAATTCAACACCTATTCATGATCAAAACTCTCAGAAAAATAGGAATAGAAGGGAACTTCCTGAACTTCATAAAGAGCATCTACAAAAAAACTAAAGCTAACCTTATGCCTAACGGTAAAAGGCAAGATTGCCCATTCTCATTGTTCTTATTCAATATAGTGTCAGAAGTTCAAGCCAGAATTGAACATAATAATAAAAAAATAATAAAGTTATCTGAATATCAAAAAAAAAGTTCAAGCCAGTAAATAAAGAAAAGGCATACAGATCAGAAAGAAAGAGATGTAACTGCCCCTATTTGCATATGACAAATTGTCTATACAGATAATCCAAAAAACTACAAAAAATATTCTTGAACTAATATTGACTTCACCACAAGATAAACATAGAAAACTCAACTGTATATCTACATATTAGCAACAAATATATGAACATCGAAATTGAAACTACAACATCATTTATAATCACTCAAAAAGAAAAAATTACTAGGCATAAATCTAACAAAACATGCACAGGACTTGTTATGAAAACTACAAGATGCTGGATTCAAAACCTAAATAAATGGAATTACATCGTATCCATGATTTAGAAGACTTAACACAGTAACGATGTCAATTCTCCTCAAACTGATAAACAGATTTAGTGCAATTCCTATCAAACTCCCAGTAAGATATTTTGTAGATACAGACAAGATTATCCTAAAATTATATGCAAAAGTAAAGGAACTAGAATAGCCAAAACAATTACAAGAAAAAGTCAAAGAAGTCAATCTACTCAATTTCATAACTATTGTATAGCTATAGTAATCAAGACTGTGCAGGGCTGGCAGAGCAACAGACATATAGATCAATGGAACAGACTGAAAACCTAGAAATGGATCCACACAAATATGATTTCCACACAAATATGATTTTTGACAAAGACATAAAAGCTATTTAATGGAGAAGAGATAGCCTTTTCAACAAACCCAGTGACATGACTGTACAAGGAAAGTTAGAAAATATAGTCTCCGACAGGACAGTCACTTATCAAAATCAAGTCTACACTGGAAGGATAACACAAATTTGGGAGAGGACAGTTAGTCTTCTTTCTTGTATGTATTGTATGTGCTATTCATATTATTTCATGTAATCCTCACAACAGCCCTATGAGGCAAGTACTATTATCTTCATTTTATAGATTTTTATCATCTATACTCAAGGGAAAAACATGCCCTAGAATGAGACAGAACTGAATTTAAACCCAGTTCTGCTAGCCCTAGTATCTGATTATGTCATACTACAATAAAATAGAAATATTTAATTGACTTGTATATATAATTCAATTAAATAGTTAATGTATATTGAAGGAGCTCAGAACATGCCCCCAAAATACATTGCTCGGGTATATTGACTATTCTGAGTTAAATACATTCAAGTATATCAGCAAATATAAGAAAAACACTCTGACTTTCCTTTTCTTAAAAGCAGGAGATGAAATTCCCATATGAAAAATATCCTCCCCATACCAATAAGAAAGCAACAATCTTATCAATAAGGATGAGTTGAAGCTGAGAATTCTATACAAACAGACCTTGTGAAAATCATTCTTCTCTTCCTTCTGCCATCCCACATAGCTCAGTCACCTCCACAATTGGCATAACCGCCTTTGTTCAACCTAATATAAAAGCAAGTAGGTTTTCTCTATTTCTTTGGGTCGTCATTCCTTATGAAGGCTCCTGTGTCATGTAAAACTTGTATTAAATAAATTTGTATGCCTGTCTCCTCTTGATCTTTTATGCTAATTTAATTCTCAGGCTCACCCCAAAAAAATTCTAAGAAGGTAAAGGTAAAAGTTTGTATCTCCTACAATACGCAAAAATATACATTATTTATATGTGCACAACTTATCATTTTTGATCTTCTGAATATATACTACAAAATCAATAACAGAAGAATTTAAAATATATATCTAGTAAATTTTCAAATGTTTGCAAAATCATCACCCAGTTTATTGTTATTCAGAGTTTAGGGTTTCCTTCGTTCTAACCATTTTGATGCTTATCAAAATTTGAAAGAAAAAGAGAAACAATGATCACTTTCTATTTATTAGTAGTGCTAGAAAACTTTTACAGAGAGAAAATCATTAAGAGAAAAGTTGTTAACAAAGTAGATGAACAATATTCTTCAAAAGTATGACAAAACTGGTTTTCATAATTAATAATCTAGTAGTTTCAATTTGCTACAATTCTCTGCATCAAAAAATATTTCCTATGGAAATAACTTATTCTGATATTAAGGTCTTTCTTGGAATCTGCATATTCTCCCTTGATATCATATTTGTATTCTATAGTAACATACACACCTGAAAGCAACCTTGAAGCCAAGAAACACGCCCCTCTACTGTGGGATAACTTGAAAAACACCTTTACCATGAATGTTAAGCTTACTCCATGCAATAATAAGACATAAATAGATGAAAACAAAACATTACTCATAGAAACAAGAGCCCATGAAAAGGACACTCATGATCAAAACTACATACAAAAGGAAACTTTAAAGCAGCTGCCAGGCAAGACAATTCACCATAGTGTGGATGCTACACTCCACAGTACAGATACCAAATACAGGTGGTGAGAAATGAAACTGAAAGATAGAAAAATGTCAATGAAGAAGTCCTGCCTTTTATTTGGGTAAGAACTTGTGAAAGAAAAGTTTTAATCCTGACATAACTAAGAGTGCATAAACTAACAAAACTGATCTATAAATGAATGATATGGAATATTAATAACCAGTTTAAACCAAATTGGAGGAATTTGATTTCTTTTACAATTTAAATCAAGTGAAATAAAATTAAAAAGTATTTTAACTAAAAAATAGGGCTAGTTTGCCTTTAAAATGTGATTAGTGTAAAAGCCAAATCAGAGCTAGAAATTATAAGAGTTTAGATTAATTTTCAATGCTGAAATACAAAAGAAATCACAAGCACTACTAAATTCAACAGAAGGAACTTAATACTAATCTTAGCAGACATGCATAACAAATATCCTGGGGCATAAAAACCAGGTGGAAAAGCTTTCTGTTTCCTAGACTGCAATATGTTTCTGGGCAAGACCACTTCACTGATAATCTCCCAGTAATTTTTAATCAGAAGAGAAGATATACCTGCAAATTAGTTTGACTGCAAATGTGTTCTAATTTTCTGCCGTTTAGTAAGGAAAAATATTGTGGAATCTCTTTAAATCAACTACAGATGAGAGTGTGTTTAGCAGAACTGTTAAAGTGAGAACTAGTGAGGCTTTTAGGTCTTAAGGATCTCAAATTATTCCATTAGCTGATCATAAAATCTATTCTAAGAGCAAGTAGGCTTAATAAAAAAATAGACCTAATTCATCCAATAGCATTTCTGATCCTCCACTTACACCACACACCCAGATCTAAAATATACATTTATCCTTACCAATGTCCCAAGAACCATAATCTGTAAATTCCTTATAAGGCAATAAAAAGAATAACCAATGTAGCTTTACAGATGTACCTGCAATATGGTAACTCAGTGTATTTAAAATTCATAATGTAATTAAGTGAGTAGAAAATAGTAAAAGCAGGCTCTATACCAACTTAGGAACAACAGAGAAGATGCACAGGATCTAAGATCTCCAGGAAAAGACAGTCAACCCCTCCTTGCTGCGAAGACAAGGATAGGCTCAGCACAACAAAAGCCAAGAACAGCTATCATGGCTGAAATGAGATCACAATTTTAAAACAAGGACACTCCAAGAAAAACAAAAATAGAGTACCGGGTAGATAGACCAGAAACTGAAAATTTTGTAATAATAGGCAAATAGGTCATCAGAATTACAAGTCAATGCCAGGTTACTACAGAAAACAAGTCAATCACACAGCCACAAAGCAATACTAAGTTTCTACACCACAGGATATTGCCAGCTTCAATACAGGGTGAGAGTCTAATTTTGAAAGAGGCAGTCCCTCTTGTGGAGGGTAGAATAAGCACAATCCCATTAGAAGTAGACTTCATATTTTTAGGAGATTTTCATGAATTATACAAGAGCTATACATGTTATAACTCATCGATGGAAATTTGTTAATCTTCTAGGCAAACACAATGAAAAAGACTGAAAAAGTAACTCAAACCATGGTTGCATTAGTTCCAACATGAACAAAACAAATCTTTTCCCTTTGTTTTTTTTTTTTTTAAGATTTTATTTATTTATTTGAGAGAGAGAGGTAGTGAGAGAGAGCATGAGTGGGGGTAAGGGCAAGCCTCACTAGAGAGGCTAAAAGCTGAGAAGGGAGACCAAGGCAGGGTCCGGACCTAGATCCAAGGACCCTGAGATCATGACCTGAGCCCAAGGCAGACCCTTAACCAACTGAACCACCCATGCACCCTTCAGTTGTCTCTTTAAAAGACATAAAAGAGAAAGATTCTTGGAGTGCCTGGGTGGTTCAGTCGGTTAAGTGTCCAACTCTTGGTCTCAGCTCAGATATTGATCTCAGGGTCGTGAGTTTAAATCCCACCTTGGGCTCCACATTGGGCATGGAGCCTACTTAAAAAAAAAATTCCCACAGCTAGTATTTTATTTAATATCTTTAGAAAGATGTTAAATTCTTAAATTTTGTATTTTTTGTCTCAGTTTTTTCAAATGAGTACATTGATCTTTTTTATTCCAGCTACCCAAAGTCACAGTTAAGGAAATCCACAAATTTAGACATCTACCTCAAGAACATTGTTTCTTCTAATGATTTTAAGTGGTTCTGATTTCCTCAGCTGACAAGACCTATATTGTCATTCATAAATAGGCTTAAAAACAGACATGATGCCAACAACATGGGCCACAAATTATATAACTCCTGCTGCTTGTCTGTTGGAAGCACATACTATCTTGCCCTGGGTACAAGCCTCCATTTTTGTTCGATTTTCCAGTATAGTCCTTATGTAGGGGGCAACTCTCCTGTCTACTGGTTCTCAAAATGTAGTCCCTGCAAAAGCAGTAATAGCATGACCATGACTTGGAGATTTGACGGAAATGAAGACCTACTTAATTGGACACTCTGGAGGTAGAGCCCAGGAATCTTTATTTTAATAAGCCCCCCAGATGACGTAGATGCATACAACATTTGAGAACCAGGACTGTGAGACAGATCTCTGAGGACAGCAGGGCATCACAAAAAACATTCTCCTGACCACGAAAAAAGGTAATGTGACCCGAAAAGCCTATGATTTTAATTTTCAGTCATATTTTTCCTAAATCACACTACTCCAAACCTATACAGTCTTCACAAGGAAGTCAGAAAGATGTTAAATTCTTAAATTTTGTATTTTTTGTCTCAGTTTTCTCTACCCTCTATCAACTCAATTTTTAAGACCATTCTTCATCAGAAAACATGCAAAATGGAAATAAAAAGGTGTATAATGAAAGTGTCTCCCTCCCATCCCAGCATCTCAGTACTTCTTCTCAAAGGCATCACTGTTCGGAACTTCTTATATATTCTTCTAGAAATATCCAATATATATATTCTATGTCTTACTCAATTTCTATGTATTTACTGTAAAATATAAAAAGGATGTATTTCGTGGTAAAATATATAACAGATAAGCTCATTTTCATAAACAATTTTAAAGTGAATATCTATGGTAACCACCAAGGTAAAATCAGAATACTGCCAGCACCACAGAAGCCCTCCATATGTGCCTCCCCAATCACTGCCCTTTCTCCTCTCAGCAAATACCTGATTGGAATAACCTTTCCCATGTACTTCTTTATTCTTTACTACATATATATGCATTCTTGGAAAACATAATTGACTTCTCCTTATATCTGAACTTTTTATGAATAGACTCATATGGCATATATCCTTAAGTCTTGATTATTTTGCTCAATTTCATGATTATGAAATACATACATGTTGTTGGGTTTGGCTCTGTTTGATAGAGAAGGAAGAACACACCACACTGCAAATAGAATCTCTGAATGGTGGGAGTGAGTGGTTTTTAAGACAAACATTTGTCTGTATTCTAAGTTTTCTATAATGAAGATTACTAATTATTAATACAAGAAAAATTCCAATAAAAACTATTAAGATAATTCCCCAGCTAAAACTTAGCATTACCCACCTCTATATTTCTTTGGTGTCTATTCCTTAAAGGGAACATTCTGGTAGTTCCAACACTAAAGAACACAGTTCCTAAAGAAAACATTCAACATTATTTAATTATGTACCAACATAAGATGATTTTCTTAGTGATGACTTTTCCTCAAGAACTCAAATTGGAGAGATATATATACAGATATAGACGTATATCTACATAGGGCATAATTTATCCTCACACCATACTTGTGAATTTGAGTTATGTGCATTGAACCACATTAACAGCAATCAGATTATATAAAAACTATCATTAATACAAAGCCAAATGTTGTACAACTCACAGTGGAAATTTCATCTTCTTGCTCAGCCTAATGTTTATTAAGTAAGATTTGGCTTCTGTAGCAACTTCTTACTAGATATGTCTCCTGAGGCAAGGAAAACAAGAGCAACAACAAACTATTGGGACTTTATCAAAATAAAAAGCTTTGGCACAGCAAAGGAAATGATTAACAAAACTAAAAGGCAACCTACAGGATGGGAGAAGATATTTGCAAATGGCATATCTGATAAAGGGTTATTATCCAAAATATATAAAGGGCTTATCAAATTCAATACCCAAAAAACAATCCAGTTAAAAAATGGTCAGAAGACAAGAATAGACATTTTTCCACAAAAGGCACAGATGGCTATCAAATACATGAAAAGATGCTCAATATCACTCATCATTAGGGAAATACATATCAAAACTACAATAAGATGTTACCTCACACCTGTCAGAATGGCTAAAATTAACAACATAGGAAACAACACGGTGTTGGCAAAGATGTGGAGAAAGGAGAACCCTCTTAAACTGTTGGTGAGAATGCAAACTGACAGCCACTGTGGTAAACAGTATGGAGGAAAAGTTAAAAATAGAACTACCCTATGTCCCAGCAATTGCACTACCAGGTATTTACCCAAAGGATACAAAAATACTAATTCAAAGGGATACATGCACCCCAATGTTTATAGCAACATTATCAACAATAGACAAATTATGGAAAGGACTCAAATGTCCACTGACTGATGAAAGGATAAAGAAGATGTGGCGTGTGTGTGTGTGTGTGTGTGTGTAATGGAATATTCATCAGTCATCAAAAAGAAAGAAATCTTGCTACTTGCAATGATGTGGATGGAGCTAGAGAGTATTATGCTGAGCAAAATAAGTCAGTCAGAGAAAGACAAATACCATATGATTTTACTCATATGTGGAATTTAAGAAAGAAAACAAATGAACATGGTGGGGGGAGGGAGGCAAGCCAAGAAACAGACTCTTACCTACAGAGAACAAACTGATGGTTACTGGAGGGAGGTGGGTAGGGGCATGGCTTAAATAGGTGATGGGGATTAAGGAGGACACTTGTTGTGATGAGCACTGGATGTTGTATATAAGTGACGAATCACTAAATTCTATACCTAAAACCAGTATTAAATTGCATGTTAAACAACTGGAATTTAAATAAAAACTTGGAGGAAAAAAAAGAAAAATACTTGGCTTAAAGTTTTCCTAACCTCAAATACAAGATATTCTAAAGAATAAGAAAAACAGAATAGAGAGTCTGAAGCATAAACCTACCCAAAATTTTAAGATTGATTCCAAAAACACCAGAGACATGTGAGCTCACTTCAATTTGCTGAAATGCAAATCATTAAGATTATCCAAAAGAGACACTGCAAACCATTCCTTTGGTTACTAGGCTATTCGGTAATAAGCACAATGAAAATAGCTCTGGAGAAGTAACTAGGATGAGTAACCCACTCCCCATTTTGCAGACACACAAGCCACCGTCTGTAACACAGGAATGTAGTAGGTCCAACATGGTGATAGGTTATGAATGAACTAACTGCCAAAACTAACTAATTGCCAAAGTGAGAGTCTTGAACCACAGGTTTTCTACAGTAAGAAGATATGTGAATAGGTAGAAAGGCAGAGTACCATTTATTAATAATTCCCTCAAAAAGCAGTTACAGCAATCATGTCCCTTTAGCACTTTTCATCACTGTCGACTCCTCCCATCTCCTAACATGTCATTTGGAAACCCAAGCTGTTTGAAGACCTTTCTGTAAGTTTCCATTTTTCTTTAGGTGTGTGCCTTTTTTCTTCCTCATAAGAATCAATTATAATTATAATATATATATTTCTTTCAGTGAAACTAGGTTTCATTCTAATTTCATTAGCGAGAAATGTCAGTCTAAGGATTGCCTAGCCATAGATCAAATTTTTCTGTTACTCTTATTTAAAAACTGCTGCAAAGAAGTTAAAGAGTATTAGAGAAGCTGCTTTGGTAGAGCAGAGTGTCCTGGATATCCAAATCTTCCATCACTCCAAGAAATTCTCACCAACCTAAAACCAAGCACAGGGGCCTACCTCTGAGCTATAGGAATAACTGAAAACCAAGAGGTGACTCTTCTCTATCCATCCCCTAACCATGGCTGTAATTAGCCTGCCACAGAGAATGAACTAAGAATTTTCCACCGGGTATAACATTTCATATGGCTAGCCTCTGATAGAGGCCAATCACCACAGGAAATGCACAGTGTTCCCTGACCTCAAAACTTCTGATAACAAATGGCTCTCAAACTGAGTGTTCATCAAGACAGCTTTGTAAGATTTTTAAAAATGCATATTTCTGGTCTCTGGTCCAAACTTACTGAAATTAGGGCCCAGGAAGGTGCATTTTAAATAGTCTGCCCAAGTGGTTCTAGTGCACACTAAAGTTTGAGATGCACTGTCTCCCAAACCACTGATTCAGGTTTGAGTTTCACATCCTAACCATGTTAAGGTCTTATACCACTTGAAGGAGACAACCACATTGGTGGTCCCCGGTGAGCCATAATTCCTGGTATCATGCCCTGTATAATCCCCTCTCATACTGGACTCTGGACTCGGCCATATGACTTGCTTTAGCCATTAAGACATGATGCAAGCAGACACTGGATGAGCACTTAAACGTTGAGAATTGTCTTGAAATGCTCTTCTTGGAAGCCAGCAATCATGCCATAAATAAGCTGTGGATGGACTACTGAGTGATAAGATGCCAAGTGGAATGTCTCTGGAGGATGAGAAGAAACCTTGTATATTCTAGCTCCAGCACAGCACCCACGCTGAAAAAGCCAGGCAAGTGACCCCAGCTATACCATTGGAAGAATCACCAGCTGAGCCCAGGTAATCGACAGAATTATGAGAAATAATAAATCATTTTTAAGGAACTAAGTTTTGAGATGGTTTGTCATAAAGGTATAGGGCTGATTGATAACTACTGATGGAGGTTTTTAAAAAAATGTATCGTGATATAATCTCTAAAACTGCTATTAATACCTAATTATTTTGAACACTTACTATGGAAACTGCTCTAAATGCATCACATGTATTACCATATTTATGCAGTAGATACTGTCACCTCCATTTTGCAGATTAAAAGAAAGAAGGCTTTAGGAATCCAATTCAGGTCATATCATTAGTATCATTAGTATATATTAGTATCTTCACATACAATTAGTAAGTGGCAAGCCACAGAACTATAAGAGGCATTCCAAACACTGTACACTAAATTAACCTTGCCATGTACAATAGGATTTTCACTGAGCTCTTTGCCATTCCTTTACCTAGATTCTTGTGTCCTCTAATTCAAACAGATGAGTATAGGTTTTTGGATTATACTACACATCACCAGGCTCTAAAGAGACCCTAAGGTTCCTGATACACACATCACAGTTGCTAGGTGCTAGTGCTTTGGCTGCCTAGCAACAGATGTTTCTTTATTCCAATCAGGTGTGAAGAGCAAGCCCTGACATCCAAAGATAAAAGATACCATGACTTGTCATTGCTTTGTCATTGATAGAGAGCCTATAATCATAAAGGCACACAGGCAAGCCTGACATAAATCTATTCACTTCTTTTTTCCCATAGTAACATATTCAAAAAATCAGAATGATCTATTCATCCTCCAAATGTCTCCAAGGAGACATCAGACACAATCAAGTTCATATATTAAGAAGGACTTTTTAACTCTGAGCGTTTGAGACACTAGTACTGGTACTATACACTTAGAATGTGTGCATTATGTTATATAAATTATACAATACAGTTGATTAAAAAATAAAAGTTAAGAAAAGGAGAAATAACATTCTCACAGCAACAACTCAGAAGATGAAAGATTTTTTCCAGTGGCTGTTTCAAGCATTCTTTTTTTTTTCATTTGCTAAAGCCTTTTCTTTCTTTTTTTTAAGCTCTTATTTTACTGCCAGTTAGTTAATACACAGTGTTATATTACTTTCAGGTGTACAATATAGTGATTCAACAATTCCATATATCACCCAGGGCTCATCACAGCAAGTGCACTCCTTAATCCCCATCACCTATTTCACCCATCCCCCACCCGCTCCCCTGTGGTAACCATCAGTTTGTTCTCTATGGTTAAGAATCTGTTTCTGGGTTTGTCTCTCTCTCTTTCCCTTTTCTTCCCTTTGTTCATTTGTCTTGTTCCTTAAATTCCATATAAGTGAAATCATATGGTATTTGTCTCCGACTTTTTTCACTTAACATTATACTCTAGTTCCAACCATGTTGTTGCAAATGGCAAGATTTCATTATTTTTTATGGTTCAATAATATTCCATTGTGTATATACCTCTTCTTTATCCATTCATCAGTTGACAGACATTTGGGCTACTTCCATATTTCAGCTATTATAAATAATGATGCTATAAATATAGGGGTGCATGTTTCCCTTTGAATTAGTGTTTTTATATTCTTGGGTAGATACTCTGTAGTGCAATTGCTGGACTGTACAGTAGTTCAATTTTTAACTTTTTGAGAAACCTCCATAATGTTTTCCACAGTAGCTGCACCAGTTTGCATTCCTACCAACAGTGCACAAGTGTTCCCTTTTCTCCACATCCTCGCCAACACCTGTTGTTTCTTGTGCTGTTGATTTTAGCCATTCTAACAGGTGTGAGGTGACACCTCCTGGTCCAATGTGTCATTCAAAGCTCTTGTTTCTTTGTTGATCTTCTGCTTAAATGATCTGTCCATTGCTGTGAGTGGAGTGTTGAAGTCTCCTACTATTAATGTACTATTATCAATATGCTTCCTTATTTTGGTTATTAATTGGTTTATATAATTGGCTGCTCCCACGTGGAGGGCATAAATATTTACAATTGTTAGATCTTCTTTAAGTATGATATAGTGTCCTTCTACATCTCTTAATACAATCTTTGGCTTAAAATCTAATTTGTCTGATATGAGGATTGCCACCCCAGGTATCTTTGAGGTCCATTAGCATTGTAAATGGTTCTCCACCCCCTCACTTTCAGTCTGGATGTATCTTCAGGTTCAAAATGAGTGTCTTGTAGAAAGCATATGGATCCTGTCTTTTTATCCAATCTGCAGCCCTGTGCCATTTTATGGGAACATTTAGGCTGTTCACGTTTAGAGTGATTATTGAAAGATATGAATTTATTGTCATCATGTTGCCTGTGAAGTCCTTGTTTCTATAGATTGTCTCTGTAAATTTCTGTTCTATATCACTCTTGGGACCTTTCTCCTTTTATAGAACCCCCCTTAATATTTCTTGCAGGGCCGGCTTAGTGGTCACATATTCTTTCAGTTTCTGCCTGTCCTGGAAGCTCTTTATCTCTCTATCCATTCTGAATGACAGCCTTGCTGGATAAAGTATTCTTGGCTGCATGTTCTTCTCATTTAGTACCCTGAATATGTCTTGCCAGCCCTTTATGGCTGGCCAGGTTTCTGTGGACAGGTCTGATGTTATTCTGATGTTCCTCCCACCATATGTAAGGAACCTCCTCGCCCTAGCTACTCTCAGGATAGTTTCTTTAGCTGTAAAATTTGCAAGCTTCACTATTATATGTTGGGCTGTTGATCCATTTTTATTGATTTTGGAAGAGGTCCTCTCTGCCTCCTGGACTCGAATGCTTGTTTCCTTCCCCAGATTAGGGAAGTTCTCAGCTATGATTTGCTGAAATATATCTTCTAGCCCCTTGTCTCGACCCCCTCAGGGATCCCAATAATTCTGACACTGGAATGTTTCAAGGCATCATTAATCTCTCCTTTTTTCATGTGCTACTAGCTGCCTATCTCTGTTTTCCTCAATTTCCTTCCTTTCCATCACCTTATTTTTTAGATCGAGTCTCCCTTCTGCCTCATTTATCCTCGCTGTTAGAGTATCCAGTTTAGACTGCATCTCATTCATAGCCTTTTTTAGTTCGGCCTGATTAGATCTCATTTCTGCCCTTAGAGATTCTACATTGTCACTAATGTTTTTTTTAAGCCTAGCTATTGACTTTATGATTACTATCCTGAATTCTATCTCTGACATCTTGCTTATATCCATATCCATTAGTTCTGTGGCAGAGGATATTGTCTCTGTTGAGAGTTCCTCCTTCTACTCATTCTGTTGAGGGATGGTTGAGTGAGTGACCAGAGTCCAAAATATCAACCACAACCTAAGCAAGATGAACCCTAGCAAAATCAGAGTGGTCAGAAACCACCACTAAAAAACAAAGCCAAAATGAAAAACAAGAATAGAATTTAAAAAT